>NC_133131.1:40945172-41245172 GCF_048418815.1 Hemitrygon akajei
GACAGAGTCAATAAAGTTGAAGCTTTTTTTTACTCTAGACTAGGTTATGTCTACAACTTTCTGCAAATTATTGCAGTCTTGGGCATAGCAGTTGCATGCTAACTTGTACAGAATCCTTCACAAAGAACTCTTGGCTAGCTGCCTAGTTCTTATCCTTTGTACACAAATCTAAACACCCAGTTTCAACCTATTGCCAAATGTTCCCTGTCAGTATCCTAATATTTCCAGTCTATTAATAGCCAATCATAAACAAATACCTATTCCAACTTCACCTTGGATAAGTATATAGTTGTCCCCTTTCCTAGTCTGAGTTTATTCATGTGATTTGGATATGTACTATTTAATCAACTATTTCACATAAATTCACATGAATGGGACTAACTTAATTGGTTCAACTTTCTCACCAGTCTGAACGTATTGGCCTAGTCCTGCGAAATGTCTCAGCCTGAAATGCCGACTGTACCCTTTTCCATAGATGCTGCCTGGCCTGCTGACTTCCTCCAACATTTTGTGTATGTTGCTTGGATTTCCAGCATCTGCAGATTTTCTCTTGTTTTTGTCTAGAACTTTATCCTGTTGTGGTGGCTTATTCTGCTTGTTGAAAACTGCTTCCATTGTGATTGGTTAGTTTAAAAACCACAGCTGCGTTTCCCATTGGTTGACTACTTAAGAATCCAGTTTCAAATATCCTGGGTATAAAGAATAGCACGTTTGAACTTCTTTCTCTTTCCCTCTGACTAAGGCAAATTGTGCAAAACATTTGTGAAGGTATGCTCCGTGCATGCTCTTAACTATGTGTCCTGTTGTGGAATATTTAGTTCTGTAATTGTGTGTCTTGGGGAAATTGAATGTTTGATCAACTTTTTTACTGTTTGTAAATAATGATTAATATACTTATTTGTAGTCAGTTCTGTCTCACTCACCAGACTTGCAAACCTGATTCAACAATATATTTTAGCACAGTAAGCAGGGTTTGTTGTTTGAGCAGAAAAAGCATTTCTTTAAAAGTTTCTGGGGTTGATATAGGACACCACATTGTGTCCATGGTTAAACTATTGGGTTTTCCCAGGAGAAAGGATAGCCGACAGATAGCAGCACAAATTGATTATGGGTCTTAAGACTGAGGTGGAGGACCTAAATCAGCACAGTATCAATCTTTGTTGAGGCCCAGACTCAGGATGCAAAGTTAGAAGATAAGAATATAGAGATAGCTTGTCAGTTAATGAAGATACTGCAATTAGAGGCGGCCCATTGAGCCAATTGACAGCCCAATCCTGTTAAGGTTCAAGCTTTAATGTGGTGGGGCAATGATGATTCTGAGTGGATGGGGATGGCTAGCTGGGTGATGAAGCTGAGGGACAGAGGGTAGCATGGATTCCTAGGTTTAACCCTCAAAATGATTGCCCTCTCCCATGCGGACCCGAAGCAGTATGGGCCAGGCCATTGTTCACGTGTTCCCACACCTGCCATGGGGGGGGTGGGGGTATCATCAGCCCGCAGCTTCTTCCACAAAGAGGAGGCAATGGGCCCCTTCGAGACAACAGAGATAAAGGAGTTCTTTGCTAACGAATTAGCAAGTTTAGGTGATAGCGACAGAAGTCTGGAGAGTCTTTGGCCATGTGGTTATTGAGGATATGGGATGTGTGGGGGTGGGGGAACGTTACAGAGTGATTCTATCTAATAGATGGATGCTTTCAGGAGCCTATCGTCCCAACATGCGATGAATAACGCCTGAGAACGTTGCTTGCTTCCCCTGAGCATAATGCATCACCTTGGGATCGAATCTTAGCAGTGGTTCACTTAGGTATCCTCTCTCTGAATGGAATTTAAAACCCCAAGCAGAATGGAGCACAGTAGAGGGAGGGACTAAAGTTCTACACCAGTGGGCTCTTATCTCAGAATTATATAGTAATAGTGATAACCTACCAGAGGATGTTGAATTACTTCTGGAATGATGGAACGTGTGGTTATGTCAACAGCTTGCCAAATAAAGGGGTTAGTGCTGTATTTAATAGCCCCAGCTGTTCTACAAGTACAGTGAATGGAGTGTGAATGATTAGAATGTGGAGAAATATGTGAGGTGTGGCCACACATGTCAGTTTGTTCTTTTGTGTGAGTACTTTGCCTTTAAGAGACTGTGTGAATGTGTTGCCCCCCCTCTCCTGTCCAGTTCCTTCTCAGTTGTTCTCTGATATGTGTGATATTTTCCTGTGAGAAATTAACTATCTCGTTTCAAATTTTGCAGTTCCATGCAAAGTTCTTAAAGAAGAGGAGTACAGCCCAGACGTGTGCTTCTCGTGTGTTTTTTTTTGTGTCTGTTAATTAGTTTTTTGTGTATTTTTAAAATCTGTTACATGTTTATTGTGCCTCATCTCTTTCTTGTGTTTTGTTACTTGTTTCTCAAGCAGTTGGTTCAGGGATAACTCACATATCACACTGACCTTGTGAGATTTGAGTTGATGGGGGCAGAAATTTGGACATAAGTATTGGCGAGCAATTCTAGAAGTTTTTGTTTTTGTGTTTTCAAAATACCCAGTGACTAATCAGGAGCGAGTGCATTTGTATCTCCCTGCATTACAGAGTGGCAAAGTGATGGATGTTGACTTGTGGGAGATCCTGTGATACATTTCTGGGGATGGTGTTTGAATTTGCACACCAGACCAATAAGTCCCATTGTTGAATTCATATGAGGGCTCCTTACTACATTGTGGAAGGGATAACACTGATAGCGATCTCTTTTGTACAGAGAACAAGACTGCTGGGGGAAATTATCTGGCTGCTCAGATTTTTGCATTCTGGTATTCAGGAAGCCAGAAGGGAGTAGTCTATTCCATCCAACCTCAACCTGGAGTATGGTAACAGCCTTAAGGGACTTGGGCTTTAATACCCTTGGTGGAGCAAGTACTCTAAGGGCTGGTATTTCCCTAGGTACCATTTGTTTAATTGGTAGGTCCTGACCTTTAAAGCGATCTCTCCACCTGAAAGAATGTTGGTGTCAAGGTGGTATGATGAGCAAAGGTGCAAGGTGAATGGTGAGTATGAGCAGGAAAGCTGGGACGGTATCCTGGGATAGCTGTATCTATGCCAAGCGATGTTGTGAAGCTGGGCATTTGCTGGACACCAATTGTCACTTACTGGATATGCAGTTCCTTGGCCTACTTGTGCTTCCCATACGGTGCTGTAGTTGATATGTGGTGCCATACACCTACTACCCCTGTGCCCTGGATGAACACCTTGTCCATGCTGGTCAGCATAGTAGGGGCTATTACAAAGGAAGGAAGGTTTTGAATGATAGTCTTTCTCAACATGGTACAGCCAGACCATCCCAGGAATTGATTTCAATGGCCTTGGATTACCTGCTCACAATGAAAGGTGGCACTTGTATTGTTAAAGGTCAAGAATGCTGCGCGTGTATTCCTGACTGTTCAGGGAACATCACTCACCATATCTGACAGTCAGTGTATCAGATTAAGTGGAGGACTAGCTCATTGACTATTACATTCATGGGTGGGGCTGATTGCCTTTTGGGGTGCAGGAAGCTGGTGGACTGCTATAGTATACTGGAGGGGTGACTATTAGGTTTACAGTACTGGGTATTGTAATCTTGTGTGTTATATATAATTTAGCAGCGAGTTCACAGATCATACTAGTCTGAGTTTCGGATCATCACAGTGTTGCAACTTTGGAGGGGTGAAGTGTCTTGTGGAGTTTGTGGCTTATTCCGCTTGTTGAAAGCTGCTCCCGTCATGATTGGTTGGTTTAGAAACTGCAGCTGCTCTTCCCATTGGATGGCTACCTAAGTATCCAGTTTCAAATATTCTGGGTATTACACATAGCTCACATGGGAGCTTCTTTCTTTCTCCCTTTGTCTAAGGCATGCTGTGCAAAACCTTTAGGAAGGTATGCTCCACAAGTGCTCTTATCTAAGTGTCCATTTGTTAGATAATTAGTTCTGTAGTTTGTGCAACTTGGGGGAAATTAAATGTTTGTAAATAAATGGTTAATATACTGACTTAACAGTCCATATTTTCTGTCTCACTCATCAAACCTGCAAATCTTATTCAACATTGCAAACCTAGAGGCACAAACAAATATTTTTTGAGTTCTATTAAAACAAAAATCTATGAAGTTGAAGTGTTATCCCATCAATTTTCTGTTCTTATATTGTTTCTTCCCTATGTAGAACATATTTGACTGTTCTTGTTCAAAGAAGATCTCAGTGTTTTTGACCATATTTCTGCCAGCAAATCTGTAATTTAGCCAATATATCAGTGATCTGTATGTAATACTCTACATACGTTTTTCGTGTTGAATGAAAGTGGACATAAACCAATGTTTCATGGGGAATCAATTTTTTATCATGGGGATGCATTTGTGTCATGTGGCATGAACAGTAGAGAGCACAAATTGGTGCCCTGTGGCGGGGGGGGGGGGGAATAAATTGATGTTGATTGGGGAATAAAAAGTATTATCACCTGATGGGTGTTCATAATTGGGCATAAACTAATGACACAAAGTGAGTTCAGTAAAGTTCCTTCGGAAAAGTTATTTGATTATTTTACTTAGACTGTCCAGTATAAGATTCTAGATTTATGGTAATGTGCTTTACTCTCAAATATTTTCCAAAATAGCCTAATAAAATACTCAATTGTGTCAAACCAGCATGTCAAAAATTATTAAGAATAAAAAATAATATGCATACTGCCCAGGGAGGACCTTGATGCCAGATTTCCACACAATAAAGACATTCCCACCCTACCTGATCCTCAGTGACGACCTCATGATGATCTGGAGCCCATGCCTATATTGGAAAAGCTGACAGACTCATTATGCAACAGTCTTATGTGCTCATAATCAATTCTTCAAGCTGTCCTATTAGGATTGCTCACTACACACTGTCCCACTGGCATGAGATCTATTGTGTCTAGGTATCTATTTTACCAGTACCCAAGAAGAAGGTGGTGACCCACCTCAGTGACTACCATCTGGTAGCACATATGTCAACCTTAATGAAGTGATTCAAGAGATTAGTTATGATGCATATCATCTCTGCCTCAGAAATGACCTGGACCTGCTTTAGTTCACCACCACAAGACATCAGAGTATGTGATTTATTCTGGCTCTTCATGCTGCTCTGGACCATCTGGACTACAGCTCAGCATTCAACACTATTGTCCCATTCTAACTCATTATCAAACTTAAAAATCTACTTACTTCTGCAACAGGCTTCTTGATTTCCTCATCGGCAGATTTCAGTCGGAGGAATGGGAACATTTTCTGCTCATTGACCATCATCACAGGTACACCTCAAGGCTGATGCATGACTGTGTGGCTAAGCGCAGCTCCAATGCCATAGCTAAAGTTGCTAATAACATCACTGTTGTTTGATGAACCACAGGTGCTATTGAGTCAGTGTAGAGGAGCAGGAGAGATCACCAGGTTGAGTAGTGGAACAACAACAACTTTTCATTGAAAATTAGAAAAAAACTAAATAGCTGATTGACTAACAACTTTATGACTGTAGTGCTGAAGACACGTGCTCCAATACAATCTGCACCTCTGGCCAAGTTGTTCCCATAAAACTCCAACATAGGTAGCTATAGAACAATATGTAAAACTACTTAGATATATCATGTCCGTAAAAAGCAGAACAGACCTATTGTAACCAAATGCCATCCTTTCAATCTGTTCTCAATCATCAGCCGAGTAGTGAAAGGCATTACCATCCATACTATCAAAAGATATCTACTCACTGAGTTTCTAGATAGTGTTCTTCACTGTAAAATGATGGTTTAATAGGAGTCATTATACTGCGCATTACTTTAGTTACAGTGATTGGTTATGTAAGAAACGTGAATGAACTGGGTCAAGTTAGCACATCTTAATCTTTAAGTTATTCCACTTTTCAAAAACATATATAAAATATGGTTTTACATTATACATTTGTTATTTGTATAATTATAATCAATTTTATTAAACTAATCCCTGATTTCCTCCCAGCTTCCTGAAAGTATTTGTTAATTTGGAATTATTAGTCTAAATTTGTAGAAAGGTTTACATCAATTATGAGTATTCCCTTCATCAGCTATAGAAATTAGAAAATATTGTGAGGCAATTAAATGAATCTATTGATTGTTTCAATACAAACAGTATTTTGACAATGGTCATCAGTTTTGAGTGGTTAATGTTTGGATTGGATTCTGGATTCTTCTGTACTTAATTTTAACATTCTTTAAAATGCTTCTATTTTCATATAGGTGTCCAAAGGTTGTGACTATGTATTTGTGAGTGGCAAAGAATCTCAAGGCTCAATGAATGCCCGGATTGTGTTTGACTATGAATATTTAAGTGCCGCTCTAGAGTTGACAGTTTGGGTACCAAAGATTCCACTGCAGATTGAATTATCAGATAGCAAATTGAGTCAAGTGAAAGGCTGGAGAGTTCCCATCCTCCCTGATAGAAGGTGAGTGGCTTGAAATTGATTTTAATTTACAATTAACCACTGAAATAATATTGTTTATTTATTTAGTGGAGAAAAGGGGAAAATCTATTGTTTGCAAACCTTCTTTGACAGAAACATGTTCAAGGAATTCATTAAACATTATTTGAGATTTATAATCCAGAGAAATTCCATTACATTAAGATTAGTGGAGTCAGTTCTGCATTAAGTTTATAGAATGGGCCCACTAAGTTAGACTTCCAATAATGAGCGATGTTTCGTTGATGCAGCAATTTATGATCCCATATGCCAGCCACTCAGTTGTTACTTTAATGATGCACCAGTTCAAAACTAGTGAGTAAATCCCCCTTTAAAAAAATACAAAGGGACTGCACACAATGACTTTAAACATTTGTATTCATATCACAAAGCTTAATTTAAGATACTAAATTCTTCAGTATGGTTTACAATTGACTTTAACCCTTAAAAATAGCATTGTTATGACTCTATAAAAACGTGTATCTATTACAAGTAATTAATTTAACATTAAGTTAAAAATATGGATCTCTTAACAAAGTTAAGCAGAGCCATGTATTATCTCAGCACCTCTGTACCGAAATATTAAGTAAAACTAATACTCAGAAGTTTAGATCATGTGCATCGCTATAGGAGAACATTTTTTTTTAAATGTTGTCACTCATTGATACTCCCTGCTGATAATGTCAGGATCACAACACAAGATTCCTCCATTCTTCAAGTGAGCTCATAACAGGATTAACACATTATTTCCCTTTAATCTGGATGAAAACATACATAAATATAACCTAAACAATAAAACTACATCACTAGCATGTTCCTTTTTACAGTATCAATCTACCTGATGATTTTCTCACTGAATGCAAGTCATGCAGTTCAATTGGAACAAACTTTGTAGGCAATGGCCTTCAATTCAAGGTGTACTTGTCTATACTTCTTGGGTTTCAACAGAAGGCAGAAAATGGCTGGTTCTGAAAATTCTCCAAAAACCTAATCACAAGCTCTGCCTTTATTTTTCCCTCACTTGTTTGAGACATGATGTACCACTAAGTTTTGGCTTCATGATCTTCAAATTCTGCCACATCTGCCCATTATTAACTTAAAAGGTATGTTTGCAACAGTTTTATGTAGTGTATTCTAATATTAAAATAAGAAACGTAACATTTATCCCAATTTCACCTCTAATCTTCTTCAGTCTAGTCTTTATATTCTGAACAAACTTTTCTGCCAAACCTACTTGAAACTGAGCGGTAAAGAGCAGTTTGAAATTTGACAGATTTAACATGAGTGAAGTTACTTTCATTGTCCATTAGAATACTATTAATAGCAAATATCATCTTCAAATTGAAAATTATTGCTAAGATCTTGAAAAGGCCATAGGAATTGGGTCTATCCACTTTTCACATCTAACACATCTCAGAGCATTCACTTTCTCCTTGTACTGATCACTCAGAAAAAAGATATGTGCAGACAGTTTTAATGACCATCACTGCACTCTAGCTGAGACCAACTGAGATATCTCCTTTGTTTCGCCAGAAGTACCACGCACTGGATGTAGTCTGTGATATTTCTTCTGTGGGGTGCTTCAAGTCGAAATCCAAAATAACCTGCACAGGAAATGATGCAACAAAATAGCGTGCATTCAGGAAGTGATGTCATACAAAACAAACTGCATACAAAATAAACTGTGCCTGTAGAGGCAAGAACGCTCCCCTCCTGGCATCCATGGGATATCAAACTTAACTACTGAAAACAAAACTCAAATGATCATTTCATTAAGTCTTTGGCAAAAGAAGGGCAGTCTTAGAGACTGATCCTGAATAAAGTCTTACTACACAGTCTTTAATCATTCGAAAACGTCAGCCTTGATGTTAAGATCTGTTGGGCAGAGCAGTGACGTGCTGCTCACCCAGAAAGAAGATTGGGTGAGGTACCGCTGAAGTGAGTTGTGCCCTCTTAAGCATCCTCCAACTCGCAGTGGCCCATCAGAATCAAGAATGGGACAGAATTCACTGAGGTGACTTTGGATTGGGAGAAGTTTCTGCTTTGTGATGCACTACACTTCCTCTGCATACACCTGTCATTGAACAACAAGAAGGATTCTAAACTTTGCCTGAGTCAGTTGCCCTTTGCTGAGAGGTTGCTTTTAAATGTGTCATCCACTGCAAAGGCTGTCTTTGGCTACCCCTACAATCTTTTTTATATAGATACAACTCTCACAGAGTCTGAAATGACTTGGGTGTCCATTCTCCATGACAATAGTCTTAAATATGCTAACAGTGAGTTGATTAGCACTATCAAGGCAGATTTCAACCACTGTGACCCAACTCAGGTCCATTCACTGGGCAAAAGGTGCATCATGCCAACCATTAGGAGAATGAAGTGTCAAGTGGAGGAATCTTGTTAGCTGTGTTCTTAAGGTGTGAATGACTGTGTGCAGCTTCGCAAGTTGGGATTTCATCCCTGTTGTTGGGAATATGGTCACACTCAATGAGGGTTAGCATGGGTAAGCAGAGCTCCTTTCCTATTAGTTCCATGACAAATCCACAGACTCTTCTTTTGGCAACTATTGATGTTCCAGAACATATCTTTAGAGTATATGAGGAAGTACTACATCTGATGGATACTCAAATCCCTGCCATGCTCTGCTGTGGGTGTGCTAGAACCAATAGTAACTCAAGGTGCTAGCCGTAACTTCACAGATGTATGTTGGTTTAGTTCATCTGGAGTGTCAATGGGTTCTTGACTCGGTTTCCTGGAATCCACTGGTGCTTGGTGCATCATGTGTCCATCTGTGTTCTGCAATATATTGTTACAGTTTCTCCAGTTCTCCTTGCTTAGTGTCTTGCCCACATTCAGACTGACTGTGCTCATGGCTTCTCTGGTCAGTCTCAGCATCTCTCTCAAAGTGTTGTCTAATGGTGTTTTATCACCACAGCCTGATACAGCAAGTGAAGGCTGTGCAGTTGGTTCTGCAGTAGCTTCTGTTGAAAGGGGAACATGGATGTATTTGGGGCACTATTCAGCAATTGTGCACTCTTATTAACTAGTGAGCACCCACGTGTTTCCAAGTTGGGTGAACTTGGGCACTTCTCACTTTCTACTTCAAATGAGGGTTCATCTTTCTTAGAGTTTAAATCTGATACAGAGGGTGCAAGATCAAGAAGAGTACTCAGTAAAAAATTTGGTGTGAAGCTAGTGAAGGAAACTAGTTTCTATCTTTACCTTCTGTTTTGATTTCACCCTCTGGAGCAACCATGTCGTATTAGAGGGCTTGGCCGGTTCTTCAGTCACCTTCCCAGAGAGACGACTGCCACTGTCTAAGTCACCTGCTGCTTCATACACCTTTGTCTTTGCTAAGGCAGCCTCAGTTTCACGCTTTTCCTTGAGTGCACCCTGAGACCACAGAAGGTCTTACAATACCTACTCTGTTCTCAACTTCGTAACATAATGTGTAATTCTCCTTCATTTTGTAGCATGTCTACTTAGAGTATTTCTACTTATCGAACAATTGCGATCTGCTTTTGCCTTGGCAATTTCTAGTGAGTGACACATTGAACAATTCAGTAAATGACACCAAACGTATTAATTCTGTTTCTCTTTCTATAGATGTTGCCTGACCAACTGAATATTTCCAGTATTTGCTGTTTTTTTTTTAAATTACTGCATTAAACAGCCAGCAAAGTACTTTGTATAAACCTTCCCTCAGGTGACTTTGGTTTTTTGAATTATATACATACCATATCTGTCATTACATAACAGGCAACTGAGGATATAAGCCTATTTGAATTTTTGTCTCACTTTGGTTGGAAAATTCTAAACCCTTTATTAATGGAAAACACATGGATGAATGGAATTCACATCCTATCTTTCATAATCAATAACTTTGAAAAAGTAACTAATTGGGATATTCCAATAATTGGTATCACTATTGAACTGTTAATCTTAGAGCATTTGAAAGAAGAATGACTGTGAAGTTGATAAGCAGGCAAAATTTACTATATAGAAATAAATCAACCAATTCAATTTCCTAGTTGAAAGCAACCAAACAACCAGTCTTTCAGCTGGAAAGGTTGCCTCATCAAACTGAAGCTTATGTTAAAACTGGTGCACTGAGCATGACAAACACTATGTCAGTAAAGACAGATATATACAGCAGAGAAATTGACTCTTCAGCCCACTACATCCATTCTGACACCTTTGCCCATCTACACAAATTCTCTTTGCCTGTATAAGGACTATATCCTTTTACATCTTAGAAAAGAGATCCAGTTCAGTCCAAGGCCTGGTGAATTCTCCTCTGCACTCTCTCCCACTCAATCACGTCCTTCCTGTATTGCAGCCAAAACTGGACACGAGTGAAGTGAGATGGAATACAGAAGGTTTGAGAGATTATTGGGCATCTTCCTGGACTTGGAGGAAACACTTTTCTGCTGCTTCTCCCACAAAAGTGTTAAGCCCTTCTCATCTACTTTAAGCTGTCAAAGACCTGGAATGTGATTAGAAACAGAATGACCTAGAAACTGTTGTGTATTTTTTAAAAAAAGAAGAGCACAGGAAATAACATCACTTGATACAGACTTAAAACAATGATTATGTTGGGTCTGCAGGTGCAATTCATACATGGTCAAATTTTCTGCATAAGGGGGAATGATTTGGAAATGGTCATTACGCATTTCACTCAGGCAATAGTGCACTTTCAGTTAGTAGCACTGATCTAAACCACGTTAAGTGTTGGGATTTCTTGGCCAATAACCATTTAAATTAAGATAGACTCACTTTGTTTGTAATGTATAAATTACCAGTCTGCTTGTCCATTGCTGTGTTGTCTATCTCCTCTAATTTTGTTTCCATTAATACGAGAAGTTAATGAGTTCAATCCAGACTCACCCAACTTTACATATTTTGCATTCGCACCATCCCAACTCTCACATTTTTAAGAGACACAATAGAGTTCTTAATGTCACTGATCTAAGATGTTTAAAGATCTATGCTATTGTTTTCCTGAAATTCTAATTGCAGCAGCTTAGTGTCTTCGTGTCCAAATACACCACAGTATGCTTTTGAAAAACATCAACTCATTCTTGAAACCTGAATCTCTCTGTAATTACGATATAGAACAGCAGTGCAAGGAGACCGGTCCTTTGGCCAAAAACATTGCTGACTTACTTACTAAATCTCTGCCTGTACATGATAAATTTCCTTCCATTTCCTGCATATTCCAGTGTCTAACAGCTCTTTAAGTGCCACTATCACATCTGCTTCCATTACCACCCCTGGCAGCCAGTTCCAAGCACTGTGTAAAAACTTGTCCCAAACATCTCCTTTAAACTTCCGCCAGCTCACATCAAAAGTATGTCCTCTAGTACCTGAAATTCTTATTCTGAGGGAAAAAAAGATTCTGACTATCTGCCCTATCTATGCTTCTCATAATTTTATAAACTTCTGTCAGATCTCCCTGGACTAAGATGGTGTCAGTAAGTGGCACTCTGCATGCGGCTCTGATGGGAATCATCATATATTCCCATTCAGCACTACACAGCAGAAATCCACAGTCACAGCCATGGGTACTTGGTAACCAGCATCATTTTAAGACATATAAAAACTCAACTGATACTCAAAATCGATGAACCTCCAACAGCAGATTCGTGTTGCAAGTGTGGTTTCTCTTTAAGAAAGTGGAAGTGGGGACAATGCACTGGTCTACAATTATGATTAAAATGCCAAGGCCTTAGACCCCATTCCCGACTATCCTGCTGCCAAATATACAATCTCTGGAAAATAAAACTGAAGACCTCAGAGCAATATTGCTGTACCAGAAAGACACTGGGGAGTGAGGTGTACTTTGCTTCAGGAAACATGGGTATCACCACCATTTTGGATACAGCGCTGCAGCCCAATGGCTTCATCGTTCTCTGCAAAAACGTCAGCTCAGTCTTTTAAAGATAAAAGAGGTTTAGTATGACCTCTGATTAATTCATCGTGGTGCATGGACATGGAGGTTCCATCTCAGTCCGTCCTGCTCATCCGACCTAGAACATCTAGCAGTCAAATGTTGCCAATTTTATCTGCTGAGGGAGTTTTCCACTATCATCCTGATAGTGGCGTACTTTCCAGCTCAGGCCAGCATCAGGCAGGCACTGGAGGAGCAAAGCATCGTAATCAGCAGGCACAAAACTCCACACCCTGATCCCATTCCTATCATTGTTGGGCATTTCAACCAGGCCAGCTTGAAGTGTCTCTGAACAACTAGCATCAACATATCAGCTATAGAACCAGAGGAGCCAACACACTTGACTACTGTTATACTACCATCAAAAACACGTACCATGCCATCCCACACCCACAATTTGGTAAGTCCAATCTCCTGGCTCTAATTCTACTCCTGGCATATAGGCAGAGACTGAAGACTGCAGCACCAGTGGTGAAGACCAAGAAGGTATGGTCAAGGGAGGTGGACACGTGCTTACAGAACTGCTTTCATCGGTGGATTGGACAGTATTCAGGGATTCATCTGTGAATCTGAAGGAATACACCACAACTTCATCAAGAAGTGAGTGGATGAGTGTTTGTCTTCGGGAACATACCAGACATACCCAAGCCAAAAGCTGTGGATGTACTAGGAGATTTTGTGGCATTCAAGACCAGTGATTCAGAGTTATATAAAAAGTCCAGGTATAGCCTGCGGAAGCCTATTGTTAGAGTGAAGAAACAATTCCAATTAAGGTTAGGGACAGAATCAGAAGCACGTCAGCTCTGGCAGGATTTGCTGGACATTACTTTCTAGAAGGGGAAACCTAACATCATGAATGGCTGTAGTGCTTCACTCCCAGATGAGCTCAAAGCCTTTTAAGCAAACTACACCTTTGCAAATCCCTGCAACATCTGGTGACCCTGTAATCTATCTCAGAGGCTAACGTAGGTATAACCTTCAAGAGAGTGAATTTTCACTAAATATTTCATTGTCATAGAGTAGGATGATGAGATAATTTACACAACAATGACATAAATGATTTTTAAAATTAGATTTTAAAGACATATTGTTAAGTTAATCTTTACCTTGTTGTGCATTTCTCCATTTCTCAGGTCCACCCGTGACAGTGAAGATGAAGAGGAAGAAGAACGAAGCAAAACACGAGGCTGCACTCTGCAATACCAACATGCATTAGTACGAGTCTTTACACAATTCCACACAACCTCTTCAGAGGGTACAGATCAGATAATCACCATGTTAGGATCGGAATGGTCAGTTGACGTCACCGATCTAGTCAGTGACTTCATGAGAGTGGAGGATACAAGAATTGCACAGATTATGGAAGGCAATATACTTGGTGGACGTGAACCTGGAACTACTATGTTCAAGGTTAGCTATTTGTCATAAAATTGAAGTGTTTGCTTTTGGGTAAAGAGTGGAGATAAATTATACGGAAGGTCGAGTTTTATTGTTTAACATATGGAAAATTTGCAGAATATTTGTGATATGTTAGTGTGCGTCATATAAATAACAATCTCATGACTTCCATAAGCATGCATGCTTTCTTAATAATTTTAACCAATACTATGAGATAGCTCAAAATGTGACTACTTTCTATTCATATGTATTTGTACACTACTGTTGCTCTCTTGTCAGGGCAGCAGGAAATGATCAGCTTTTTATTTCTTAATACCTGTTTAGAGCACAAAAAATTGGCTTGTAAGTTGTGCAAAGGATTATAATATAGGCAACCCCTGGATTGTATCTATTATGGAAATGGAGTTTGCCCTTATAGAATTCATAATTATTATCCAGAAATTTGACATACATAATAAAATTAGCTCTCATAGAATTTATGTGAATAATAAGTAAGTACACACAATTTTTTAGCTCATCATGAAAAGTCAAGATATGGACTGCTTTCTAGGAACCTGGGGTTGCCTGTACACTTCCAAAGATTATATTGATAATTAGAATTCACGAGGTACTGAAGGATTTGTTGAAATCTGCTACAGTCATAAACAGAAATCCCATCTTGGGATGAAGAAAATATTTTGGTCATTTAAACATTATTGGGAGCAGTATGTTGTAGAATTCATACAAGAAAATTGAAATAACAGATCACAAATAAGGTAAGCCTATTAGATCCAGTTAATGAGTTAATATCCTTAGAAGTTAGCATGAGTGCAAATACCTAGGGGTCGAGAAATATGAAGGTGAGTTTATAGTGAGAATTTGAAATATGGGAATATAAATAGATGAATGGTATAGAAGTAAGCAAATATCAAATGAAATGTCTTTTGGCATAGTACATCTCAACAAATAATTGATTACCATATAGCAAAACAGTCTTACATTTACAGTTAAGAACTTCCTGAAGTTCTTAACCAAAGAGCTTTTGAAGTACCACAGCAGCTAATTTTCACATAGCTAAGATGTAGATATAGTGAATGATAAAAATAATCATTATATTTGTTTCTGATGACCTGGGTCAAAGATAGACTGCTAACAAATTCTAAAGTTGTTGCTTTCCTCTGACATGTCAACATCAAGATCCAAAGCTAAGAAATAATTCATATCAAAACAGAAAATGCTGGAATAATTTATTTGGTAAGGCAGCATTTGTGGGAAGTCAAAGTTGATGGTTCAGATCCGAGACCCCACATTCAAATGTTCAAAGTAAGCTTTATTTTCAAAGTACATATATTGTCACCATATACTACACTGAAGATCATTTTCTTGTGGGCATTCACAGTAAATAACAAGAAACATTAGAATCAAAGAAAAACTGCACAAAATGACAGACAGACAACCAATATACAAAAGACAACAAATTGTGCAAATATAGAAATAATACTGAGAACATGAGCTGTCGAGTCCTTGAAAGTAAGTCTGTGGAAATAATTCAGTGATGGGGTGCATGTAGTTATCCCCTCTGGTTCAAGAAACTGATACTGGAGGAGTAATAATTGTCCGTGAATCTGTTGGTGTGGGATATAAGACTCCTGTATCTCTTTTCTGAAGTCAGCACCACAAAGAGAAGATGGCCTGGATGGTGGGAGTCTTTGATGATGGATGCTGCTTTCCTTCAACTGCACTCCTTATAAATGTGCTCAGTGATGGGGTGGGCTTTACTTGTGATGGACTGGGCTATATGCACTACTTTTTGTAGGATTTTCCATTTAGGGGCATTGGTGTTTCCATACCAAGCTGTAATGCAGTCAGTTAGTATATTCTCCATCATGCATCACTAAAAGTTTGTCAATGTTTTAGGTGACATGCTGAACCTTCACAAACTTCTAAGAATGCAGAGGCATTACCATCCCTTCTTTGTAATAGGTTTTGGAGATCCTCATCACTCACTGCTGCTATCAGATAGAAGGTACAAGAGCCTCGGAACTCGCAACATCAGGTTCAAGAACAAAAAGGGTTAACTACACTCATTTGTCCATCCAATAAGGTGTTCCCATAACCAAAGATCTCACTTTAAAGATTCTTTATCTTTTTATTTCATGTTCCTGTTATTTATTGCTATTTATTTATGTTTGCATTTGCACAGTTTGTCTTCTGCATTCTAGTTGATCTTTCACTGATCCTGTTATAGTTACTTTTCTATAGATTTGCTGAGTATGCCTGCAGGAAAATGAAACTCAGGGTTTTATGCAGTGACATATATGTACTTTGATAATAAAATTTACTTTGAACTTTGGAGCTTATTGATTAGTTTTGAGGGGATGGTAGTGTTGAATGCAGAACTACAGTCAGTGAGTAACATCTTGAAATATGCTTCTTCACAGTCCAGATGTTCCAAGGTTAAGTGAAGAGCCAATGAAATGGCATTTGCTGGTGACCTGTTGTGACAGTAGGCAAACTGAAGCTGATCCTCGAGCAGGAGTTGATATATTTTCGAAGCATTTCATCACAGGGTTTGTGAACGCTACTGGATGATAGCCATTGAAGCAGGTTACCAAATTCTTATTAGGCACCGGTATAACTATAGCTTACTTGTAGAAAGTGGGTACTTCAGACTGCTGAAGCAGAAGGTTAAAGACTCCAGCCAGTTGGTTAGCTCAGGTCTTCAGTACTCAGCCAGGTACACTGTTTGGGCCAGATGCTTTCCATAGGGTCACCCTCCCGAAGGATGCTCTCACATTAGCCTCAGAGACTGATATCACAGGGTCGTCAGGGTCTCAGAACTGAAACAGTAAATCTGCTTCAACTTCCACAATTGCTGCCTAATTGGATGCCTCCAACATATTCTGTTTTTATTCCAGACTTCCAGCATCTTTCTTATTTTCATTATGCCATGAATCTTCCAATGTGTGTTGCAGAAGGAAATTGTATTACAAGAAAGATGTTTGATTTTCTAATCTCCAAATCATCTCATTTCATAAATTTGCCACTGGTATATATCCATATTTAAAAATGCAAAACATAATGCAGTTAAAAAAAACAAAAACAAGCAACATGGTGAAGATTTACTCCTAATAATTTCGGATTAAACAGAAACAAATTGCCTGCAGCACTCCTGAATAAATGGACAGCAGTGTTCAGACTTCTCCAAATGATGAACTTTTATCATCACTGGTCAGAATATAAATCGTAATTATTAATTTTTTTACGGGGGCATTGCTAATTCCTAATTTCCCTGGAGAAGTTATTAATGAGCTAGCTTCATGAAATGCTGCAGTCCTGGTGAAGGTACAACATCAATGCTGTTGTGTAGGAAGTGTCTGAACTTAAAGAATGACAATGCATTTTCAAATTGTAACCATGTATGACCTGCTGCTTGTTTTGCCCTTCCTGGTATAATAGAACAGAGAGTACAGGCAATTCGGCCCACATTAATGTGCTAACCTTTAATGTGTTCCATGATCAATCTAACACTTCCCTCCTACTTAACCTCTATTTTTCTTTCATTCATGTGCTATCCAAGAGTCTTTTAAGTGCCCCAATGTATCAGCCACAACCACCACCCTGGTAATGCCTTACAGAGAGTTGTCATTTTCTGTGTAAAGAGCACAACTCTGACAACTCTGCCCCAAAATCTTCCTCCACTCACCTTAAAAGAGTGTCTTCTAGTTTTAGCCATTGGGAAAAAAGGTACTAACTCACTGAACAATAATTATAGCTCAGCATTTAACACCATCATTCCTGTAGTCCTGATTGAAAAGCTACAGAACCTAGGCCTCTACTTCCTATCCGGAAGGTTACAATTGTGTGGATTGATGATAACATCTTCTCCTCAGTGGCAGTCAATACAGGAGCAACTCAGGGATGTATGCCTAACCCACTGCTCTACTCTCTCTATACCCATGACTATGTGGCTAAGTATAGCTCAAATGCCACCTATAAATTTATTGATGAATCAACTATTGTTGGGAGAATCTCTGATGGAGATGAGAAGGCATACAGGGGCAAGATACACCAGCTTATTGAGTTGTGTTGCAGTAAAACCTTGCATTCAATTTCAGTAAGACCAAAGAGCTGATCATGGGCTTTGGAAAGGGTAAGATGAGGGAACATGAACCAATCATCATAGAGGGATCAGAAGTGGAGAGAGTGAGCAATTTCAAGTTCCTGGGTGTCCATATCTCTGTGTATCTAACCTGGTCCCAACATATTGAAGCAGCTATAAAGAAAGCAAGGCAAGGGCTGTATCTCATTAGTTTGAAGATATTTAGTCTGTCACATAAAACACTCGAACTTCAACAGATGTACTGTAGAGAACATTCTGACAAGCTGCATTACTGTTTGGTATGAGCATGAGGCTACTGCACAGGATTGAAAGAAGGTGCAGGAAGTTGTAAAGTTAATCAGCTCCATCATGGGTACCAACCTCCATAGTATCCAAGACATCTTCAAAAAGCAGGTCTCAGAAAGGTGGTGTCTATTAATAAGTACCCCATTCACCCAGGGCATGCCCTCTTCTCACTGTTACCATCAGGAAGGAACTACAGAAGCCTGAAGACACACACCCAGTGATTCAGGAAGAGCAGCTTCCCCTCTGACATCCAATTTCTAAATGAATGTTGAACCCCTGAACACTACCTCACTTTTTAAAATTATTTCTGTTTTTGCACTATTTTTAATTTAACTATTAAATATATGTATATTTACTGTAATTCATGTTTTCTACATTATCATGTATTGCATTGTACTGCTGCTACTAAGTTAACAAATTTCATTGGCATATGCGGCGATATTAAAGCTGATTCTGATTCTGATTTCCTCATAAGACACATTCTCTAATCCAGGCAGCACCCTCATAAATCTCCTCTCTAATGCTTTCACATCTTACCTGTAATAAGGTGACCAGAACTGAACACAATATTCTTAAATCAGTTCAGTTCAGTTTCAGTTTATTGTCATTTAGAAACCACAAATGCAATGCAGTTAAAAAATGAGACAATGTTCCTCCAGAATGATATCACAAAAGCATATGACAAAACAGACCGCACTAGAAAATCCACATAACGTTTGGCAATCCCCAATCCAGAGTCCGGAGAGGCTGCTGCGTATTAATATCGTGCTACTGTCTTAGCGCATTCCCCGGAAAGGAGCTCCAAATCCACCAGACAAACAAGACCAAAAACTAAAGCTACAAGACCTGCACAAAACCACATAGTTACAACAGTGCAAACAATAGCATAATTGATAAAAACAGACTATGGGCACAGTAAAAATAGTCCAAAGATGTTAAAGGACTATAAGTTCAAAAGAAATCACCATACAGTTTCCACAAGTCCCCAGGGTCCCGACAGACTCGCCATCCCACGCCGGCGGCAGAAGGGAATACCTCCACTATGGACTTCCACGGCGCCACCCAACTCAGCCTCGCAGGCGCAACACACAACAAAAGCTCTGTCAAACCCAGCCTCGCAAATGCAGCACACACCGAAAGCGACCTGACTGCAGCGGACTCCGAGTCTGTCGAACCTCCGAGCCAATGACCATCCCCTCCGGCACGGCTTCTCCGAGCACCATCCTCTGCCGTAATAACGGCCATCGGCAACACGACCCCGAGGACTGGGGGCCTGTTTTTCCCAGCAGAGTCCCGGACCTCACAGCAGCAGCAGCAACGAAGAAGGTCTTCCTGGATATTTCCCGATGTTCCTCCATGCTCCCACATCCGTTTTCAATCGATTATGATTGCGCACGGCACCCCACTTCGCAAATAACAGATAATCAGCTCCAGAGTGGCTGCTGCAAACTGCGTCGTGCCGCCATCTTGGGAAAAAATGTGGTCTAACCGGAGTTTTAGAGAGCTACATCATTACCTTGAGTCTCCTGAACTCAGTCCCCTGACCAATGAAGGCCAATACACGATATGCTTTCTTAACCACCATATAAACTTGTGCAGCAGCAACTTTGAGGGATCTGTGGACTTGGACCTCAAAATCCTTCACTTCCACCACACTGCTAAGAATCCTGCCATTAGCCTTGCATTCTGCCTTAAAGATCATTTTAAAGTAAATTGCTTCAACATTTCCTAGATTGAATTCCAACATGTTCTTCATCATGTCAATGTCCCATAGTAACCAGTAGCCTATGATAACCTTCTACACTATTCACAACTCTGCCAACCTTCGTGTCATCTGCAAACTGACTAATCTTCAACCCTCCCTACCTTCCACTTCCTCATCCAAGTCATATATAAAAATCATGAAGAGTAGGGATCCCAGAACAGATCCCTGCAGCACACTACTCATCACCAACCTCCAGACAGAATACACTCCATCTACTACCACCCTCTGCCTTCTTAAGCAATCCAATTCCAAATCTATCGTTCCAAGAGTCTGTGGATTCCATGCCTCATGAATTTCTGGATGAGCCTACCATGGGGAACTATGTGAAATGCCTTACCAAAATCCATATACACATAACCAGCACTCTATCTTCATGAGTTTATTTTGTCACTTCCTCAAAAAAGTCAATTAGGCTTGTGAAGTACGACACAGCTCTCTCACAGAGCCATGCTGACTGTCCTGAATAAGAGAATGGCTCTTCCAATGATGATAAATTCTGTCCCTAAGAATCCTCTCCTTTAGTTTGCACACCAATAACATAAGACTCACTGGTCTATAATTCCCAGGATTATTCCTATTATCCTTCTTGAACAAAGGTACAAATATTTGCCACACTCCAGTCTTCTAATACAGCTCCTGTGCCCAATGAGAACACAAAGATCATCTTCAAACACTTAGCAGTCTCTTCCCTCACTTCCTGTCTTAATCTGGGCTATATCCTATTTGGCCCTGGGGATTTATTTATCCCAGTGTTCTTCAAAAGCTCTAACACTGCCTCATTATTAACCTTAACATGCTCTAACACATTTGTCTGTTCTCTGATGATCTCCCATTGATCAAGGTCTCTCTCCCTGGTGAACACAGAAGCAAAGTATTCATTAAGGACCTCCCCTTCCTCCTCTGACTCCAAATATGTTTCCCATTTTATTCCAGTGCCATCTTGCGTTCACTCTAGTCATCCTCCTGTTCTTTACATAGAATCCCTTGGGTTTTCCATAATCCTACTCACCAAGGCCTTCTTATGTCCCCATCTAATTCTCTTATATCTTTTCTTAAGCTTCTTCCAGACTATCTTATTACTCAAGAGCCCTGAATGATCTTTGCTTCTTAAATCTTGTTAGGTGTTTATCAGTAATACAAGAGATTGTGCAGATGCTGGAGATTCAAAATTACACATGCACAATGCTGGAGGAACCCAGCACATCGGGCAAATTCTATGGAAAGGAATAGAGTCAATTCAAGTCCTAATGAAGGGTCTCAGCGCGAAGTGTCGACTCTGTATTCCTCACACTGAACTGAAATACTTCTCATCTAAACGTTATTGGTATTTGCCTTCTATAAAATTGCTCCACAGGGAAACCTAATCTACAGTGATGAATCAACCAAATAAAAACTGATCTTGCAACTCCTGCAAACTTGCAACCTTAATGTCAATTCTTTCCAGATACCTGTATTTAAATAGTGCAACACACAATTAATGAGAGGCAAGAGTAGAGAAGAGAATTTGATATTTAGGTAACTAAACCAAAGGCAGTTTACTTTCAATGTCATAACTTACCATCTTAATAAAAATGACAGAAAATTTGGGTAGTCTTGAAAGCAATACTGATCTCAGATATACTGTATATTTTTACATTAGCAAACTTGCAGTCCATCCCTGCTCAGATAAATAAAGGATTTAATTAAACCTTCAAATAAATTATGCTCTCAGTTTTCACTCGGTAGGGGCCTTGGGATGAGGGCTGATAGAAAGTTTCTCATTCTATTAACCCCTTTTCATATTCATGCACAGTCTTTCTTCTCCATCTCAGAACACAATGACTCAAGTTTTGTGTGATTGCAGAAGAAACAATGGCTCCTACCAATCTTGAAGTAAGCTGCTCAGAAAGGTCTAGCAATGCCTGGCCAATGTTTCCATTTCCTTAATGTTAGTTACTATCAAAGTAATGATTTAGAAATTCTTTAGTGCCTAACAATAGTAATGTCATCAAATAGGCAGTCATACTGCACATTTTCATTGTTAACAAACTAGAAAGTAAAAAGTGCAATTTGTAACTAACTTCTTAAAGTATGTTGCAGATCAGAAACAAAAGGTGCAGTGTGCACAAGGATAAGTTAGAAGCTGAAATAACCATTAAAAACAAAAACATATTACTTCACACAGATAAGGAATTTTAGAATATTTATCTGGTGAAATAACAGAACACATACATAAATAAATTTTATTAAGGTATGTGAGAATGTTATGCAGCTATTTTGTTTGATGGCTGTTTAAAATGAACTTGTTCTCAATTATCAATGTATAACTTGTTTTGAAATTATTTAAAGGATAATCAGTGTTTTGTGAAGTGGAATATGATCTGGTTCTGTAATGCGCATTGTACCACTTCAAAAATCATTCAGGACACTTCCTATGACAGTTTACACATGTAGTGATTGCTCATTTTCCATGCAGGTTGCACACGTAATGATGTTGTGTTGATTGTCTCCTTCCAACACAAATTTGTCAGACTAGGCTTTCATTATATTACTTTTTGTGAGTTAAAAGACGACACGACATTTTGTAAAACTTCTAGTGTCTGCAACTGAGCACTCTGTAGGCTGAGTGCTGATTCTGGTTGTTTATAATAACCACCGAAACTTGAAAAACATGACTGCCATTTCCATGCATACATAAAAACCTACCTGCCATGGAACCGTCAGTGTGCTCCGAGGGGTGAGCTATGTCTAACCACCGGGGACAACTGTCGGAAGGTATATGAAAATCCCTGAATAGTTTGTGGGAGGAAGGCTAAGTGGGCTCTCATCCTAAGACCTTATTCCCTCCAAATAGAACATGAAATTGGAAGGTCTTTGTATTAGCATATAACAAAGAAAATAAATAATATGATATGAAAAACCCCACTGTATTGGACCATTTTCACATAATAATTGAGATTTTGCTTTTGAGATGGGTATGGAGTCACGTGATAAGCACTCACCTTAAACAAGCAAGTGTTGGCTGCAGTGGGACTTAGAGCGGGGTCTACTTGAATTTGGCTTCAGCTATCAATGACTTTAAAGCAACTGAACATCTCTGACCTTAATTTGATTTATCTGTACTGCATTAAGTTTAGAATGAGGGAAATTTATCACCTAGTTTCTAGTGAATAGCATGTTGAAATTGATTATGAAAAATAAGATTATGGGAGGTTATGGACAAGGTCGTGAAGTGAGGAAGAACATGTCAAATGCAATACAATATGGAAAAACTGAGGTTGTCCACTTTGCTGCAACTAGCAAAAAAGAAGTGAGAAATTGATTTGTGTTAATTTTCAAAGGGATCAGTTTGAGTTTGTATAAGTCATTGAAGGCCAACATACAGGTGCAGCAAGTGATTAAGTGACATAAGTCTTTATTATGAGAAAATTTGTTCTGACAGTCTCTCAGCAGTCCTAACAGGAGCCCATGGATTATGAGGCACCACTTGCAACTGGAGCTATCCACCAGAGCATCAACCCATCCAGAATCCAACCTTTAAAACAAACTTGGCTAAAGACCCAGGAATGAAATTGAGATCCAATCTGAAGTTTTAAATAAAAAACAACATGGGACCTAAGGATTAAGCAAATGCAAGCTTGTAACTTGAGCATGAATCTAAACTATGGGAGTAGAGTATAGAAAAATAAGAGACCACATGAAAAGTAAAAAATTCTGAATAGGGCTTGAAAGCTGAGATGAAGGGCTGATTTTTCCCATCTGTCATTAGTCTAGGCCTTGTGGGCAGAGTATAAAAATATGTGTTAGAGGTGAAGTGAGGAGAAATTTCTTCAGTCAGAGGATGGCAAATCTGTGATTTTTTCTTATTCTGGGGGTGCTGTGAAAACTCAATCATTACATTCATCTAAAACACAGATCTGAAGCTGTCTGGGTTTTAAAGGAATCAAAAGATTTGGGATGGTGTTAGAAAGCAATGATGAGGCAGAGTATAAGGCATGATTTTAATGAATTGCAAGACAGGTAGTTCATAACAGAAATAGACCAGATGTGTATTTCCCTCCTAATTCTATGTTCTTAAGCATGCATCTCTCTTGTCATTAGAAACTCTGCATATATCTCCCTGGATTATTAATAAAACTCGGATACCAGATATTTATTTATGATGCAGAATGGGGGAAAAAATTACCAATGCTTTTTAGTTAATTTCAGAGGCTTTTCCATATTATCTTTGCTTTCATGAATTTTAAATAACTGAATAAAGGATAGAAATCACAATAAGGAACAACAATGTTAGAAGGTATTAATCCATCTTAAATGGATTATTTGTGAATTTATTCTTTATGCAGTGAACATTGGATTATTGTTTTCTTGAATGATTGAAATATGTCTTTAAATGAACAAAATCAACAAATTATGAACAAGGAAAGAAACTCAAAGTGAGTAGTAATCCTTTCTGACTGTGTTTCATCTGGGCTGTGTTATGCGTACTGCTTGTGACAGCAGACATCTATACTAGTGATCACAGTGAGCTCTTGCCCCGCAGTCTGGAATGGCTAGTTATGCGGCTGAGGATTTTCTATTGCGACCTAGTAGCAGTAGGAGCTTAGTACATTCCTGCTCCACACTGCTAATAATACTTACTTGGGACAGGGCAAACAACAAGTTGCATATTCTTGTGATGAACCAGATAGGACAACCACCATTAAAGCCTTCTGATTCCTATGACCAAATCTTTCAACACAACTTCTTGAAGAAGCCCTACTCTACAGCCACCTGCTCTTTGAGATAGAATGTCTTCCCCTAATAGCTAGCCCTCAGAACCAAGTAACCAGTGAAAAGCTGACTGTTTCTGGGTAAAATTTCTCTGTTCCTGGTTCAGCAGACTAGATGAGTCTGAACTACATTAATGTATGAAAGTTTTGACTGGTTCCTATCACTAAACCCATGGAAACAGAAATTCTTCCTTTGGTAATGTGAAGGAAAAGTGCCAACAATGGGTGATACAGGAATGGATCGCACTTAAAGGTTGAAAATCATTCACCAGTAGCTCTGCATGAAATTGGAAGTGGACTCCTCATGCTCCATGATGCATCTTGCAATCAGTCAGACAGGCCAGATTCTGTATCCAATATAGCCTCAAGGATGGACCCATACTGTAATCCATATGCAACATGTGAATGCTTTATTTTTGGGCATTACTTATTGCAAGTGGGCAAATTAATTGTTTCATTGACAGGATACTGAGATCTCAGACAGATTCAAGGCTTCCTCAGCTATACCATTACATGAGATAAATAACTGTTCCTTTATCCTGGAAAATTTTTATTAAGAAATATATTATTTCAGTTTCTGCAGTGATTTCATTCTCCTACATATGACAAGGTAATTTGGCTGATGGTGTCTAAACCAGCTTACAGGGAACAATCTCGTTAGTCTCATTTTTCCTCTATTTATTTCCTTGTAACCTTGCAATTTATTCTTTCACACATGCAACCACTACCCCTTTGATTCTATTTTTTGTTAATCTATAGTCAGACATAATTGACAATGAATACATCTTTGGAGTGTGAGAGTAAATCCATGGGTGTACAAGATCAGAGATGGACTCCTCATGCTTCAAACCATTTCAGGCAGACATTACGGTGCCTTAATAAAAATTACATGTTACACACATGTACTTTTATCAGAATTCATCTAGGCAAGCTGCAATACAGTCTTCATTTGAACCCTCCAGAACAAGCTCATCTTTTGGAATGCTGGCATGCATACTACACATCTTGTGACCCAGATGCAGTTTTATTCATGTAGATCCACATATTCCAGGAAGAGGCATCTGAGCTGGGATGCCACTGCCAGAGTCATTGATGAGATGTCTTCTTCCTCCTAAATGAGATGTCCCGGTTGCTGACTATGAGCAGATGATATTACACATCTGAATTAAGATAAGCATACAGTATGTTCCTAGTGAGGGGAAGGGCTGGATGAAAGTGACATACTTAAACCATTATTCTCTTAAAAGTTAGAAGAAATTGTGGGAGGAAGTCAATGTTGATTGTAAAATAATTAGATATAGCATGACATTTCCAGTGCTTGAGACAACGATCACCAATATCTCCAATATCTCCCCCCCCCCCCTCAGGTAAGGGACTATGAACATGCTAGCCTGCTGCTACTTGCTGCAATTCCATGCAAGCTCCTCCTGCAAGGGAGGCAGATCACTGCAATGTGCATGCATTATTATATTATTTTGGCAATGAATTGTAAGTGTGCAACTGTTGTTGGAGGGTTGTGCAGCTGTTGACAACCTTTACTAGATATGTGAGATAAATATTTTTTTTCAACACTGGAACATGAATGGAGCGAGATCAGATTGTGTATTTATCTTTCTGGCCACCTTCTCCCACTGCTACATAATTTTGGGCCCTGAATGTACTCTGGTTGTCCACTTGCTTCACAGTGAGATGGGGTGCCTGCTTCTGGCTGAATGCTCTGGTCACTACTTAGCCAGCTGTGGAAAATTTCTAGTAGTGATTTAATTCAGTGCCCATAAATGTAAATTATGCACCCATGTTCAAAGTAGTTTCAACATAATAATGAATTTATATTTCATATTAGATAGCAGACAAAATAAAAGTTTGTCATTACAGCAAAAGCAATGTTAATACAATCTCCAAGTCTGTAGTAACCAGACAGCACTATGCCAATAAAATCATCTCAAATAAGTAGGATGAAATAATGCATTTGAAAAGCACAATGTCAACCTTATTTTTTATTTCTTCATTCTATATAATCATTCTAGTGCATTCCTTTGATAAGCATCAATGACAGAAGTATTGCTGAAGTACAAAGCCATTGTTTTCAGAAGGGAACAGTAAATGTCAGAATTAATCAAAGAATTTTATTAACAGTAACTTGAACCGAAATGAAAATGTTGACAGATTGTCAAATAAGTCCTTTGATCGATTATATGACAAAAATAATTGAGCAATCAACTGAAAAGATAATTACTTTTTCTTTGCTGAAAAGTTTAAAAGGAACTGTTTCTGAGTGATCAAAACCATTTACACATGCACCGTTATTATAGAAATTAAGCAACAACTTCAATATTGGAACCATTTTACAAAGAACATTTTCATCTGAATTCCACAGTAGGAAAATGTCCATACTTGTTGACATCAAAGAGCATATTACCTCAAGAGTGAAGATGGTGCTCTTCTTCCGATACTGACCCCTTAAAAAAAGGTTGGAAGTGGACTGTTCCATGTTTCTAGTTATCAAGTGTGTTTTGCCTGACAGGCTGGAGAAAGTGCCTAGCACTTCCCCTGAATATTTCCCAATTGTACTCTTCACCCATCCATCACAGAGTACTAATGTGTGGATTTCTCCCTCACTATCTTGTTTCTCAACTGACTGTACCCATTAATGCCAGGTTCATTCCTCATATAGTGCATCAATGAGGCATTGATCTTGTGAATAGTCAGAAGCTTTTTTCCTAGGGCTGAAATGGCTGCCATAAAAGGGCACAGGTTTCAGGTGCTTGGGAGTAGGTACAGAGGAGATGTCAGGGGTAATTTTTTTATGCAGAGTGGTGAGTGCGTGGAATGGGCTGCCAGCAATGGTGGTGGACATGGATACGATAGGGTCTTTTAAGAGACTTTTGAATAGGTACTTGGAGCTTAGAAAAATAGAGGGCTATGGGTAACCCTTGTAATTTCTACGGTAAGGACATGTTCAGTACAACTTTGTGGGCCGAAGGTCCTGTATTGTGCTGTAGGTTTGCTATGTTTCTATCTAGCTAACTTGCCATTTCTCCCTATTTTAGTGCCAGCTAAGCAGGATTAGCCTCAGTAACACTGTATATTAGAGTCCTAGAGCAATACAGCACAGATTCAGGACCTTCAGCCCACTGAGTCCATGCCAACCATAGTGCCTACCCAATTAGTCCTAATTTTCTGTGCTCAGCCCATATAACTTTAAGCTCTGCCTCTCTATGTACCTATCCGAGTGCTTCTTAAATTATACAGTTGTACCTGCTTAAGTGATAGTTTTATTCCATATATGCACTGCTCTCTGTGTGGAAAAATATTGCCCCTCAGATCTCTTTTAGATTATTCCCCTCTTAGCATAAACCTATGTCCCCTAGTTTTGGACTCCCCAACTCCCAGGGATGAGACTCTTATCAAGCTTATCTATATGTCTCATAATTTTAAACATTTCCTTAAGGTTGCCCTTCATTCTATGTTCCAGGGAATTCAAAGAAGACCTGGCTTGGTTGTCATCTCCCTATAACTCAAGCTCTCTTAGTCCTGAAAATATCCTTGTAAATTCTTTATTTTTGTGCACTCTTTACTATCAAATAGAATTTATAACAGGGTGATCAAAAGTGTACACAGTATTCCAATGACTTGTATTGGTGAGGCTGTGTTTGGACCGTAATGTCCTAACTCCTATACCTAGTACCCTGACTGGTGAAGTCCAGCATGCTGAGTGCCTTTTCACTGCCCTGTTTACTTGCAACACTGTCTTCAATAAACTATGCACTTGAATTCCAGGTCCTTCTGTTCCATTATACTCCCTAGTGCCCTACTGTTAATAACACTTGTCCATTGTTTGAAGCAGCGAGTGAGAGAACAACATCTTGCAGGGTGGGGACCATTTGAAAACTGCAAGTTTCGGCAGGAGTTAGTCTTATTTGAGCCAATAAAAAGAAAGGTGGTGTAAGCCAAGCAGCCAATGGTGAAACAGGGCAATGTTAGAGTGGTCCAGCTTTGTTTCAACAGGCTTAGACGACCACATGTGAAGGTTCTAAGTACATTTCTGGTGTTTTTTCTGTTATGTACAGAGCTTGTGTGCTGGGAATAGCTCCAGAGTTAGTGATATGTTACTTCTGTGAGATTTAGGAACTTTGAGAGACCTCCAGTCTCCCTGATAACTACATCTGCACAAAATGCACCGAGCTACGGCTTAATGACCTTCTGGAGAACGAGGAGGTGATAGGTAGGAACTACAGGGAGGTGCTCAACCATAGTTTGCAAGAGGCAGGTACCTGGGTGACTGTCAAGAGAGGGTAAGGGACAACAGTGCAGAGTACCTCTGTGCCCATTTTCCCTCAATAATAAGTATACCCCTTTGGCACTGACTCTGGCTCTGTGGCTCAGAGGGAAGGGGGGGAGAAAAGGAGTGCAATAGTGAATTGGGGATTCCAAAGTTAGGAAAAAAGACGGGAGATTCTGTGTACATGTTAAAGACATCCGGATGGTATTTTGTCTCCCAAGTGCCAGGGTCAGGAATGTCTCAGAATGGGACCATGGCATCCTAAAGGAGGAGGGTGAACAGCCAGAACTTGTGATACATGTCGTGGAATGTACAAGAGCCTCAGGACTTGCACTACCAGGTTCAATTACAGTTACAACTCCTCAACTATCAGGCTCTTGAATATAAGGGGATAACTACTTGATCATCATAGAACCATACAACCAATGATTTCTCTTTAAGGACTCTTTTCTCTTATAATCTCATGTTCTTGTTATTCATTGCCATTAAGTTACATTTGTATGTGCAGAGTTTATTTCATTCTGCATTCTGGTAGATCTTTCATTGATCTTGTTATAGTTACTATTCTATAGATTTGCTGTGTGTGCCCACAAGAAAATGAATTAAAGGGTTGTACATGGTAACATGTATATTATTTGATAATAGATTTACTTTGATCTTTTGAACCTTGAATGTACTTATACCAACAACATACAGTAGGTAGGGAATTGGAGACCCTGAAGGGAAGTTGTGTACAGGCCTCTAAGTAGTCGCCAGGATATAAGATACAACTTAAAATGGAGAATAGAAAAGGAATGCAAAAAAGGGCAGTGTTACAATAGTCTGTTGAAAGGGGGCGATGGTAGTGGACCCAAATGCAAGACACAGATACTGAAGTACTAGGAACTGGACTATATTTATTAAGAATTACCAGGGGAGCCAAGGAACGAGGACAAAATGACATCGTGGACGTAAACATCAATAACAAACTGGAAAACCAGGACTAGAACTTGGGACTTAGACTGGACTGGGAACTCGGGTCATGACTCGGAACTCGGGTCTTGGCAGGGATTTGGTATCTGGGTCTTGACTTGGCTCTTGACTGAGATCTCAGACTTGGTTTGGCTTGACTGGGCTCAGCTCAGCTCTGGGGCTCGGAGCCAGGACTCCTTCTTAGGGATCGGAGGTGGGACTCTTTCTAGGAGTGAGTTTTTGTTGCTGAGCTTCTTGGAGTGAGTTTCTGATGCCGAGCTCTTGGAGTGAGTTTCTGACGAGGTTTCTGACAAGGTTACAGATGAAGTTATTGACGGGGATGGTCCAGCAAGGAATTACTGGTCCCCAGAGCTATTTCTGTTCCCAGCCCAAAAAGAGAATCAGGTTCCTCAATTAAGGCACCCAACAGAACAAGGGAAAACGGAATAACCGGAGTACGGAATCCATGGACCGGACCGTGAACCGGAATACAGACTTCACGGACCGAATCGTGACATACTCATGGGGGATTTCAATATGCAGGTAGATTGAGATAATCAGGTTGATGCTAGATCCCATGAGAGGGAATTTGTAGAATGCCTATGAGATGGCTTTTTCGAGCAGCTTGTTCTGAACCAAACTTTATCAGGGAGCTTAAAGTAAAGGAACCCTTAGGAAACAATAATATGATAGAATTCACCCTGCAGTTTGAAAGGGAGAAGGTAAAATCAGATGTATCAGTATTATGGTGAAGGGAATTACAGAGATATGAGAGAGAATCTGGCCAAAGTTGATTGGAAAGGAACACTGGCAGGGATAACTGCAGAACAACAATGTCAGAAATTTCTGGGGATAGTTCAGAAGGCACAAGATAGATGCCTCACAAAGATGAAGAAGTATTTTAAATGATGAGCCAACTGCTCCAGGAACTTAGAATTTTGGTTGGGCATAAACAAACAGCAGCATTGAGGAGAGTACTCTGCAGCCCCAAAGAACAAACCAAGCTATTGGACAAGTCCAATGTGATCTACAGAATTCAATGCTAGGACTTCAGCAACTATTATGTTGGCCAAACTGGGAGAAAACTATCTTCAAGGATCCGTGAATATCAACTTGCTGTGAAGAGGCATGACCAACTCTCCGTAGTATCTAATGGTGAAGATCGAGAGGGCCACAGATTCAACTAGGCAGCAGTGAAAGTAATGGCGCAAGCAAACATGAAGCATGCAAGAGAATTCCTGAAAGTATGGTTTTCCAAAACAATCTGTGAACAGAAATGCAGATCTTGATCCTATTTATAAGCCAATGCTGGCAAAATTCCAGACCACAATGCACAAGAGTTTGCCAAGCAACCAATCAGTGATGAGACCCCTTCCCTACATCGCAATTGAGTTTCAGGAATGACAACCAATCAGCTAATTGATAAGTATATAAATGTCAACCATTCAGAGGACACACTGCAAGTGAACAGTGCACTGACTATTTCTCCTTGTATGGTGATGAAACGTTTACAAATGGATTGGAGAACAACTCAACCCAAGTATTCTAAAAGGAGGATGAGGCAACAGTGGCTGACAAGGGAAATCAAAGGCAGCATGAAAAATTGGGCCACTGAAAAATAACACTGGAGAAACAACGAAATGGCAGAGGAACTTAAGAAGTATTTTGCATCATACTTCACTATGGGAGACACTAACGTTATGCCAGAAATTCAAGTGTGGGCCAGAGTGAATGTTATTGCTATTACTAAGGAGAAGGTGCTTGGAAAGATAAAAGGTCTGAAGGTAGATAAATCACCTGGATCAACCAGGGTTCTGAAAGAGCTGAAGAGATTGTGGAGGCCTTAGTAATGATCTGAAATGGTTTTGGAGGACTGGAGAAGCGCAAATATCACTCCACTCTTCAAGAAGGGAAGGATGCAGAAAAAAGGAAGTTATAGGCCAAGAAGACCACAGTCTATGCAGATTGGTGATAACATATCCTCCTCGCTGACGATCAACACTGGTGCACCTCAGGGGTGTGTGCTTAGCCCACTGCTCTACTCTCTGTATACACACATAGCTCAAATACCATCTACAAATTTGCTGACAATACAACCATTGTTGGTAGAATCTCAGGTGGTGACGAGAGGGCGTACGGAGTGAGATATGCCAACTAGTGGAATGGTGCTGCAGCAACAACCTGGCACTCAGCATCAGTAAGACAAAAGAGCTGATTTGGACTTCAGGAAGGGTAAGATGAAGGAGCACATACCAATCCTCATAGAGGGATCAGAAGTGGAAAGAGTGAGCAGCTTCAAGTTCCTAGGTGTCAAAATCTCTGAGGATCTAACCTGGCCCTAACATATCAATGTAGTCATAAAGAAGGCAAGACAGCGGCTATACTTTATTAGGAGTTTGAAGAGATTTGGCATGTCAACAAATACATTCAAAAACTTCTGTAGTTGTACCATGGAGAGCATTCTGACAGGCTGCATCACTGTCTAGTGTGGAGGGGCTACTGCACAGGGCCAAAAGAAGCTGCAGAAGGTTGTAAATCTAGTCAGCTCCATCTTGGGTACTAGTCTACAAAGTACCCAGGACATCTTAGGGAGTGGTGTCTCAGAAAGTTAGCGTCCATTATTAATGATCTCCAGCACCCTGGGCATGTCCTTTTCTCACTGTTAACCATCAGGTAGGAGATACAGGAGCCTGAAGGCACACACTCTGATTCAGAAACAGCTTCTTCCCCTCTGCCATCCAATTTTTAAATGGACATTGAAGCTTTGGACACTACGTCACTTTTTTAAATATACAGTATTTATGTTTTTTGCACATTTTAAAAAATCTATTCAATATACATAATTGATTTACTTGTTTATTTATTATTATGTTTTATTTATTATTATTTTTTTCTCCCTCTGTGCTAGATTATGTATTGCATTGAACTGCTGCTGCTAAGTTAACAAATTTCATGTCACATGCCGGTGATAATAAACCTGATTCTGATTCTGACCTCAGTGGTTGGAAGATGTTGGAGTCCATTATTAAGAATGAGGTTTCAGGGTACTTGGAGGTCCATTATAAAATAAGCCGAAGTCAGCATGGTTTCCTAAAGGGAAAATCTTTCTTAACAAATCTGTTGGAATTCTTTGAGGAAGTAACAGGCAAGATAGACAAGGGAAAGTCAATGGATGGTATTTACTTGGATTTTTTTGAAGGCCTATTGACAAGGTTTCACAAATGAGGCTGCTTAACAATTTAAGATCCCATGGTATTACAGAAAAAATACTTGCATGGATAGGAGATTGTCTCACTGGCTGGAGGCAATGAGTGGGAATAAAGTGTGCCTTTTCTGGTTGGCTGCCGGTGACCAGTGGTGTACTCTAGGAGTCAGTACTGATACTGCTTCTTTTCACATTATATGTTAATAACTTGGATGACGGAATTGATGTCTTTGTGGCCAAGTTGGCGGACAATACAAAGATAAGTAGAGGGGCAAGTAGTGTTGAGGAAGCGGGGAATTTGCAGAAAGAGTTAGACAGAGAGAAAATGGGCAAAGAAGTGGAGGATGGAATATAGTGTAGGGGAGTACATGGTCATGTACACTGGTAGAAGGAATAAAGGCAAAAAGAGTCAAAAATAAGAGATGTAAAGGGCTTATGAGTCCTTGTGCAGGATCCCCTAAAGTTTATTTGCAGGTTGAGTCATTGGTAAGGGACGCCAGTGCAATGTTAGCATTCATTTCGAGGGGACTAGAATATAAGAAAAGGATGTAATGCTGAGGCTTAATAAGGCATTAGTCAGACCACGCTTGGAGTTTTCTGGGCAGTTTTGGGCCCCTTATCTAAGAAAAAATATGTTGGCATTGGAGAGTGTCCATAGGAAGTTCATGAGAACGATTCTGGGAATGGAAGGTTTAATGTATAGGGAGCATTTGAGAGCTCTGGGCCTGTACACAATGGAGTTCAGAAGAATGGGGCTGGTGGGGTGACCTCATTGAAACTTATCAAATATTCAAATATCTGGATAGAGTGGTTGTAGGGAGAATATTTCCTATAGTGGGCAAATCTAGGACCAGAGGGGACTTCCATTTAGAACAGAGATGAGGAGGAATTTCTTCAGCTAGAGGGTAGTGAATCTATGGAATTCATTGCCACGGGTGGCTGTGGAAAGCCAAGTCTTAGAGTCTGTAGTCTAGTGTAGTTTTTGTGTTGGTTTACGTAGTTCAGTGTACTTTGTAGTTTTTTTATTGTTCATGTAGCAGTATGGTCCTGAAAAACGTTGTCTCGTTTTTACTGTGTACTGTACCAGCAGTTATGGTCGAAACGACAATAACTTGACTTGACGTGATATTTAAAGCAGAGGTTGGTAGTTTCTTGATTAGTCAGGACATCAAAGGTTACAGAGAGAAGGCAAGAGAATGGGGTTGAGAGGGATAATAAATCAGCCATGATGGAATGGCAGAGCAGATTTAATGGAATGAATGGCCTAATACTTCTCCAATGTTTTATGGTTCTATGGTGCTACATTGGTTTGACTTTCCAAAATATATTATTTGCACTTTCCTGTATTGAAATATATTTGCCATTTCATAGCTCAACCTAACTGACCAAGATCAGGATGTCCTTTTTCCTCTATGTCTTTCTTACTTCCTTCTACTTCTTCCCCTACTCCTTCCCCTCTTGCTGGACGGAGTGATAGTAGGTCTCTGCTGAAGGGATTTTCAGTGATACTGTTTTTGCTGTGTACATGGAAAGAGGTGAGCAAACTGCAAATATTTGTAGATAATACTCATTTCACATAGAAGCAAGATTATGAGAGATGATAAGATAATTGCATTTCTGAAATGTTCATCATCTCTTACTTGGATCATGGGCCATAGGGCTCAGCTGTCGCAATGCTCCTCTCATAGAGAATCCAAGGAACTTATACTATCTAATGTGCCAGCTCACCATTATAGGTAACCTATTCCCGAAAAAGCATAGAAGAGGCCCTTTCCCTATGTACACCAAAGTTTAGTTTGCTAATCTTGATCCAAATACATGTGCCCATCTGAATTCTCTGAGCATGAAACTATGTATGTTGGGCTGTCTACAGGGCCTCTTTGATTTGCACAGTTGCTTGATTTTTTTATATATGTTGGGAGCCGATGATACTTTATTGCTCTATAAATCCTAGGTACATGTTCCATGTTCCATAGGTACATGATCTGGTTTCATTAAGTTGTGGCCCTTGAAGGTCTCTTAAATCTCTGGTGTGTCAATCTTCCTGCCTTGTATTTATTTCAGTATCTCCAAATCTTGCTGTGTTAAGTTGAGCTTACATACCTTTCCCCTCTCTTCTTTCTATTCATCATTCCAAAGCCATAACACTTGCAACAGACATATGACTTTGTGAGGAGAGCCCTTTAAAGGAGTGCAGTCCAGACGTTAACTGCTTATGTATCAGCAGCTTTCCCAGATTAATTGACAAAGTATGACTGATGCAAGTTACAGAAGAAAGGGTATTTGGGGAGATGAGACAAATGAGAATATTTAGAGTTGGATGACAAATCAGCATGATCATACTTCATGGTACAAAATGTTTTATTTTCCTGGTTCTGTAATCTTTGTGCTGTGCTGTGATATATTTCACTGTAAGTGAGTTCCCTCAGTCTTTCATTTACCCTGTAATAAGATTCACTGTCACTCTCACATCTCTCTTCCTCTCCAGCAATAGGAAGCAGACAAATTCAAAATGTTTTCCAAGTTCTATGGTAAGACCCTGTTAGAAAAGATATATACTGTAGTAACTGCAGTTAATTCTTTTTACACCTAGAAAATGTACAATCTCCACTTGGTAATTCCTGGGTCTCAACAATTTTAATGATCTTGCTTGAGCCCAACATATTGCTGCAATTACAAAGAAGACATAGCAGCAGCTATATTTCATTAGGAGTTTGAGGAAAATTGGTATGTCATCAAAGACTCTTGCAATTTTCTACAGACATACCGTGGAAAGCATTCTAACTGGTTGCTTCACCATCTGGTATGGAGGGGCCACTGAAATAACATCTGAGATATTTAGAATGACAGCTAAGTTGCAAAGAAATTTAAAAAAACTTTTCTAAAATTAAACGAATCAGTTACTGCCTTTTCAAGTGTTGCACATGCCCATGTTATTAAATATAAAATAGTATCAAGAATTAAAACTGAAATTTAATAAAAATCAAAAAAGCTCTGAAATCAAAGGTAAGTAATTACCCCATTTAAACCCAAATATTGCACATGTCCATGTATTGCACTTAAAGATTATCCATAGTGCCTATGGCTATGGGTAGTCGAGGTGGAGAGCGTTGTTCAGTTGCACAACATCCCTGGAGAAAAAGCTGTTTTTCATTCTGGATGTCCATGGAGAGATGTTTCAGTATCTTCTGCTGAATGGTAGTACTTTGATGGGGTAGAATGGGTTCATTATGATGTTACAACTTCTCTGTAGACAGCATGAGATGTGAAGAAGGGCAACTCTTTCTTCAAAGGACCTCTCAGAGTAGCTAATCTAGTTTTACTTGCTATTTTGGTTTATATGCCAACTATTCTTGGACTATATGTTATCAAAAGTTTCCATTTCAAAGATTAGGAACAGTTTTGTAGTTTTTCTTTGCTGAAGAAATACCTTTTGCCTTAAGCTGTATTGAAAGATTATAGTTTAAATATGTATACACACATGATTTTCTTTTGAATTTTATAGGTTGTTTCTCCATTAACTGAGGCTGTACTGGGGGAAGTGCCATTGACTGTTGCCGATGATAAAGTCACCATCACTGACCTCCAAGCAGAACTTGTATCAGGTCTGTCGTTAAGTCTGGAGTCTAATCCTGGGACTAGCCACATCTTCATTGCCAAGACAACAGCTCGTCAGCACCTACAAACGCTCAAACAGGTACCAGGAACTTGCTTGCTCCAAAGGAATAGCCACTTGTTATTTTCAAATTTATTTTAGAGGGTGCTTAGGATTCTGTTATCATATGATCATAACAAAAACTATATTACTCAGATTTAATTGCAGTTAAAATAATTAATAAGTATATACAGCAACATAAATAATAACTATAAAAAAAAGGTTAATATGTCAAATAATAGCTTTCATTGTTGTGAAAAGAACAACCCTAGGCATTTTCTAATAACTATATTATCATACAATTATGCTAGTCCTAAAATTCTTTCTCCATTTCTCTACAGCTTCACAATGCTGGGTAGATTCGGAACAATATTATAGAAAGGTTAAAAAGAACATTGAGGTAGTGCTGTATCATTTCACCAGAATAATATTACCAGTTTATAACACTTGAATTCTGTGGAGTAAACTAATGAAGCATTTAAATGTTTAGTGTTGAGCATAACACTATTCAAAACCAGGCAGTTCAGGAGAAAAGTTAGAAAATATTGCTTCAGGCCAAGAGGTAAAATGTGTGATCTACCACAACATTAAATCAAGGCTTGTACTAGTGTTGTACTTCCATGGGCGCAGATTATCCCAAGTGCTTTACAGCCATTAAAGTAGTATTGAAATGTGGCCACAGTTGTAATGTCAGAAACCCATTTCTAGATGTTCAGGATATGATTGTCTTTTCTGTTGACAAAGAATTCTGGTTTACAAAGGGACCTTGCGATCATGTCTTTGGAAACACCTCAACACAATCAGAATATCATCAGATTAAGGGAAGGAAATTATTTCCTTCACTTTCAATAGGGAGCATCAGAAACATTGCAACAGTGTGCCACTAAGTGCAAGATTTGGTATTCATATCATCGATATCTTGGAATAATTCTGTGGATAAAAAGGTTTTGGTCAAAAGTAGCCTTCATCTCTCTAGTCTAAATGGGTCATTCACAGATGTGTGACTAAGCCTCTTCTTGCAGAAGATGACAAACCTCTGTCACTACTGCCTTTAAAAGACCATAAGATTTAGGAGAAGAATTAAGCCATTTGACCTAATGAGTCTGCTGCACCATTTCATCATGGTTGATCCGTTTCCTTTTCAGCCCAGTCTCACACCTTCTCCCATATCCCTTCATTTCCTAACTAATCAAGAATCTCTCAATCGCTGCTTTAAACATACTCAGTGACTCGGCTTTCACGGCTGCCTGTGGCAACAAATTTCCTTTAACCGTTCTCTGGCTAAAGAAATTCCTCCTCATCTCCTTTCTAAATGGACATTCTTCTATTCTGAAGCTGTGTCCTCTGGTCTTAGATTCCTTCACCATAGGAAATATCCTCTCCACATTCACTTATTAAGGCTTTCAAGATTGAATAGGTTTCAATGAAATTTTCTCCCCCCCCCCCCCCCCCCATCTTTCTGAACTTAAATGACTAAAAACTCAGAACCGTCAAACACTTCTTATCTGATAAGCCTTTCAATCCTGGAATCATTTTCATGAACCTCTTTTGAACCCGCTCCAATGTCAGCACGTCCTTTCTTAGATAAGGAGCCAAAACTGTTCACAGTACTCCAAGTACTTCATCCTCAGCCCTATTACTCCAGTTCCCATCCCCCTGCCAAATTAGTTTAAACCCTCTCAACCAGCTCCAGCAAACCTGCCTATAAGGATATTGTCCCCCTTCGGATTCACGTGCAACAGTCCCTTTTGTACAGGTCGTACCTCAGTTAGCCTGACCTTCAGTGGTTGGGAAGATATTACAGTCAATTGTTAAGGATGAGGTGATGGAAGTACTCGGTGACACAGGACAAGAGAGTACAAAGTCAGCATGGTTTCCTTCAGGGAAAATCTTGCCTGACGAGCCTGTTGGAATTCTTTGAAGAGATTACAAGTAGGATGGATAAAGGGGATGCAGTAGATGTTGTATATTAGGATTTTCAGAAGGCCACAGACAAGGTGCCACACATGAGACTGCTTACCAAATTAAGAGCTAATGGTATTACAGGAAAGTTACTAACGAGGCAGCGAGTGGGAATAAAAGGATCCTTTTCTGGTTGGTTGCCAGTGACTAGTGGTGTTCCGCAGGGGTCGAAGTTGGAACCACTTCTTTTTGTGCTGCATATAAATGATTTAGATGATGGAATACATGGCTTTGTTGCCAGGTTTGCAGATGATACGAAGACTGGTGGAGGGGCAGGAAGTGTTGAAGAAACAGGTAGGATGCAGAAGGACTTAGACAGATTAGGAGAATCAGTAAGAAAGTGGCAAATGAAATACAGTGTTGGAAAATGCATGATCATGAACTTTGGTAGTAGAAATAAATGTGCAGGATATTTTCTAAAGGGGGAGAAAATCTAGGAATCTGAGATGCAGAGGGACCTGGGAGTCCTTGTGCAGAACACCCTCAAGGTTAACTTGCAGGTTGAGTCGATAGTGAGGAAGGCAAATGGCCTAGAATACAAGAGCAAGGATGTGATGCTGAGGCTTTATAAGGCACTGGTGAGGCCTCAGCTTGAGTATTGTGAACAGTTTTTGGCCCCTCATCTTAGAAAAGATGTGCTGGCATTGGAGAGGGTCCAGAGGAGGTTCACAAGGATGATTCCAGGAATGAAAGGCTTATCATACAAGGAACCTTTGATGGCTCTGGGTCTGTACTCGCTGGAATTCAGAAGGATGAAGGGGGAATCTCATTGAAACCTTTCGAATGTTGAAAGGCCTACACAAAGTAGATGTGGAAAGGATGTTTCCCATGGGTGGGAGAGCCTAGGACAAGAGGGCACAGCCTCAGGATAGAGGGGTGCCCTTTCAAAACAGAGATGTGGAGAAATTCCTGTAGCCAAAGGGTGGTGAACTTGTGGAATTTGTTGCCACATGCAGCTGTGGAGGCCAGGTTGTTGGGTGTATTTAAGGCAGAGATTGATAGGTTCTTGATTGGACATGGCATCAAAGGTCACGGGGAGAAGGCTGGGAACTGGGGTTGAGGAGGAAATAGAAAAAAAGGATCAGCCATGATTGAATGCGAAGCAGACTCAATGGTTCAGATGGCCTAGTTCTGCTCCTATGTCTTATGGTCTTAAATCTACTAAAACTAGTACAGTCCTCTTCACCTTTCTTCTCTAGTGAGCCATAGCACCAGACTCAGTGCTGTCAGAGACCCTGTCACTGCAGCTCACCCTCCCTACACCCCCCCCCCTCACCCCAGTAGGTCATCCTCCTAAGCAGTATCCAAAGTGGTATACTTACTATTGCAGGGAACAGCCACACGGGTACTCAGCACTGGCTTCCTATTTCCCTTCCTTCTGACAGTCACCCATTAACCTGCCTTCTGCAACCTAGGGTGACCACCTCCTTGGAGTTCCTATCTATCACTTCCTCAGTCAAAGTTTATCGAGCTGCAGCTTGGTGCACCTGGTGCAGATGTGGTTATCTGGAAGGCTAGAGATCTCCAAAAATTCTCACATCTCACACAGAACAAGACACAGCTGTTAGAGCCATTCTCACTGCACTGTCTTCTAACAGAATAAAGAAGAAGATAAAGAAACTTACCAGAGACTTACCTTGTCCAAGCATGTTCTCCCCCACCCCCAGCCTGATTAGCCAAAGTCACTCCAACACTGGCCCACTCTCAAAATGGATGCTCCACTTGCTCCCGCCTTATTTTTATTTGCCTTTTCTAATGAATCCTGTTCCCTGATTGTGCACAGTCCAACTCTGAAAACTGCTGCGAAGCACTGCTTGATTTAATCTTCCGCCATGTATCTAAGTGAAATTGCCACTATTTCTTGTGCTTCCACTCACTGGTAGTGCATGGTCCAACTCCGAAACTTACGTGTGACCTCCAATGCAAATGCTTTTCAAGCATGAGGAGGCATGTCTTGAGGGTAAGCATATAAGCTAAGGGAAGAAGGTTCAAAGGAAATGTGCAGAACATATATTTTACAGAGAAAGAATGGTGGGTGCCTGGAATGTACTGCCAGGGGAGGCAAATATGACAGAAGTGTTTGAGTCTCTCAGTCAGACACATGAATACACAGAGAACGAATGGATATGGAGCATGTGCAGACAGAAGGGATTAGTGTAATTAGACATCATTATCTTAATTAATTTGGGACAATATCATGGACGAAAGGGCCTGTCACTTTATTGTGGTGTTTTATGTTAAATGCCTGTTTGTCTCAATAATATTTATCATTCTACTAAAGAGTGCAATATGATAATTGCAAAAGTGTCAGGCTACATTCATTTCTGCCAGAGATTATTGCATCTACTGGTTTCAGTAATTCTCCCCAATCAAAATTAGTCCCCTGATGCCAAAGGTACCTTCCACCCAGAGGTCTCACAGATTTTGATCACATGGTATACTGAAAAAGCCTGGTACTCATCTAACTCAATTAATCTGTTGCCAGGATTAATTTCACAAACGGCAGCCAATAAGGTATGGCCTAATTACCTTCCTAATTTCCAGCTGATTAATAGCCATGCTGAAGCATAATAGGTTTATGTTGATCCTTTCATATGTAGACATTGAAGATATGAAGACATTGGGATCTTTGTCATTGTTGTCAGAATTGAAATTACATGCTTATACCCAAGAGGCGTTCATTGAGATAATAAATCCCAGGGAAAGAAGGTAAATTAAAGCTAATCCATACACTATGGAATACAAAGGTATAATCCTTCTAAGCAAGACATGCCAATTGTGAGGAGCTCCGCATATAGGAGAAGTGCCTTGGTTTCACTCTGATAAAATGCATAGGAGAACCAAGGGTTTTGGGGGAAAGGCAGATAGGTGGAGCTGAGTCCACAGCCAGATCAGGCATGATCTTAGTTGAATGGCAGAGCAGGCTCGATGGGCCAGATGGCTGCCTCCTGCTCATAGTTCTTATAAAGCTCTAGGTAGCTCTCAGTTGTGCAGCAATGATGGTGGATGTCTATGTTTCATGATTAACTCTTTGTGATGCTTAGATTTTGCAGTCTTGCCACACGCTTGTTTCCCCAACCTGGAAAGTATAGGGATTAATTATCAACTGTTCAACTTACTAAGAGAGTTTTACTCCATGATCCTGACCGCAATTTCCATACTGCCAAAGGCCAGTATTAAGCATGCAACTGAGAGCAACAATTAGCAAACAAAAAAGAGCCTACCCTATGACACTTTTCAAAGCATTGCTGAGGACTTCAATCAGGTTTTCTTGAAGAAATTGCTGCCCATTTATCATCAGCATATCACCTACATCAGGATGGGTCCCAACATGCTCAACAACTGCTCTGCTACCATAAGAAATGCCTACGATCCCTGGATTTCATTTCTGGAAATTTGACCATCTGGCTGTTCTCTTCTTACCTGTATACCTTGCTAAGAAGCAAGGCTTCAGAAGTAAGGACAACAAAGAAGTGACTATAGAAGGCAAAGAAGTGGCTAAAGGATTGCTTCTAGTTAGTGGACTCAGCTATGATCAAGGACTCATCAGAGGATCTGAACAAATACGCCACAGTTGTCGCAGACATTATAAATATAAAGAGAGTCGTGGACAAATGTGTCCCCCAAAATCATTTGGAGTCCTCCCCAACTAGAAGCCTTAGATGAATCAAGAAATCTGCAGTCTGCTAAGTGTCAGATCAGAGGTGTTCAGATCTAACACTAAGAAATCCAGGTACAACCTCCAGAAAGCCACATCACATGGGAAGTGGCAATTCCAAACCAAATGGAATGACAGAAGGATGCTCGATAGCAGTGATGGGGCTTGAATGCTGTCACCTCCCAGAAAATAAAACCAAGCAACATGTGATTTTGCTCACAGATGAGCTCAATGCCTTTTATGCTTACTTTGACCAACAAAACATTTCACCCACAGCCTCTGATGACCCTGTGATTTCAGTCTCTGAGGCCAATGTGAGAGCATCCTTCAGGATGGTGAACTTACGTAAATCATCTGGCTGGAGTGTTTACTGATATCTTTAAACTCTTGGTACCCACATTTATACTGGTGCCCAAGGAGAACATGGTATCCTACCTCAATGACTTGTCTAATAGCACATACATCCATTGTGATGAAGTGCTTTGAGAGGTTGGTAATGAAACATCAAATCCTGCCTGATGAGCAACTTGGATTGTTGCAGATCTTTGGACCTAGTGTGACAACAGGTCAACAGCAGATGCCAATTCATTGGCTCTTCATTCAACTCTGGAACATTTGGACTGTGAAGATGCATACATCAGGATGCTCTTCATTGATTACAGCTCTGCATTCAATACTATCATCCCCTCAAATCCAATCAATAAACTTCAAGACCTTGGCCACAGTACTTCTGTGTGCAACCTTATCCTCAATTTCCTCACTTGCAGACCCAGTGAGTTCAGATTGACAACAACATCTCCTCCATAACTGCCATCAGCACAGATGCACCACAAGGCTGTGTACTTAGCCCCCCTGCTCTACTCGATTTATACTTATGACTGTTAGGCTAAGCACAGCTCCAATGCCGTGTTTAAGTTCGCTGACATTGCCATTGTCATTAGCTGAATCAAAGGTGGTGCTGAATCAGCGTATAGGAGGGAGATTGAAAATCTGGCTGAGTGGTGCCACAACAAGAACCTCTCACTCAATGTCAGCAAGACTAAGGAGCTGATTATTGACTCCATGGTGGTCCATGAGCCAGTCCTCATCAAAGGTGGACAGGGTCAGCAGGTTTAACTTAAGAGAATTTGTCCTAGGTCCAGCTGATAAGTGCTATTACAAAGAAAGCATGGCAGCACCTCTACTTTCTTTGAAGTTTGCAAAGATTCAGAATGTTATCTAAACTTGACAAACTTCAGTAGATGAGCGGCAGAGAGTATGCTGTTTGGTTGCATTACAACCTCAATGGAAACACCAATGCCCTTGAACAGAAAAGTCTACAAAAAGTAGTGGGTATAGCTAAGTCCTCCAAGGGTGAAGCCCTCCCCAACACTGAGCACATCTACAGGGAGCAGTGTTACAGGAAAGCAGCATCCATCATCAAGTACATCTGCTATCCAGCCCATGCTCTCTTCTGCCATCAGGAAGGAGATACAGGAGCTTCAGGACCCACACCACCAGGCTCAAGAGCAGTTATTACCCCTCAGCCATTAGGCTCTTGAACCAGTTGGGATGACTTAATTTAACTTCAGTCATACCAACACTGAACTGTTCCTTCAACCTATGGACTCAACTTTCATCACAGGTCCTCGATATTTATCGCTTAGTTATTTTTTTTTTTCTCTTTACATAGTTTGTTGTCTTTTCCACATGGGTTGTTTGTTATGTGCAGTTTTTCATCGATTTCATGGTGTTTCTTTATATCTACCATGAATGCCCGCCAGAAATTAAATCTCAGTGTTGTATATGGTGACATGTATTTTGATAATAAATTTACTTTGAACTTTGACCTTTGAAAAGCTGCTTCAATATTTATACATTGTGCAGCATGCCCGTCTGATTTAAATTCTGTCCTGCAGAGCTAGTACCTGAGATGAAGCCTAATGGAAGAAAATGCAGCAATGCAGCCTGTCCATAGGTGGCCATTTCAGCCAGAGGATCTTCTTTATTAAGACTCATACTCCTCATTTTGCTCTGCTCTGGAAGTTGAACCTCTAGGAGTGGGAGTGATCCCCCTAGTGAGCCTACACTGAAAGGAATGAAAAAATAATGGGGGGGGGAGGGGTGTGTCTGTGTGTGTGTGTGGAGGGGGGGTCCTTTTGTACATAGTGACGTTTTAGTCAAGGAAGCCAATCTTGTATAATAAGCACAAAATACTTACGTATCATTGATCAACTTATCTTGCCTGTCTGCATTGGTGGTAGTTCCATGAAACATTGGCTTGTAGGGCAAAGGAAGGAAGAAGGGAGAGAGGATACGTTACTATTGGTTGTCAGTGAGTGTGTGGAATAGAAAATATATCCTGAGTGCTTATAGTACAGGAATTGAAGTCAGTGCAAGTCTGTTGAATGTTAAAGTTTCAGATCCATGAAGCTAGTAAGGCCATGATACTTTCTGAGCAGTTTCCTTACATCCTTTACCAGTGTTGCTCCTGCCAGACACTCCTATCTTCTCAGTGCACAAGACCTCTATCCTTATAATGATTTCTTTCACTAGTATGTCTTGGGCGGTTTTTAGGGACGAAACGTCTCTCTTAAGCTCCCCGACTTCATAAATAACACCACATCCAAGTGGGTGTTATCATGAGGTCTAAAATTTTTGAAATTTTATTTGGATTTATTTCTCAAATATGGTAGTTGCCTCATAAGGCAGCAATTTTAACACAAAATTGCCTGTGCTGTTGCATTATGAGCATTGAAAAATTGGTGAATTTTTAAATTAATAGTAACCTTGTTATAAGTATTTTTAATGCTTTAACTTCTGATCAAATGAATTTCTAGGCCATTATTTTGTTGTATTTAAATGAACATTGGACTTGAAATGCAGTTGTGTGAGCACATTTTTAGAATTTGTAATTTTAACCATGCAGGTCAATAATTGAAAATTTGACTCCTGGGCTTCTGTGTGAATGAGATCATTACATGTGAAAACTGCTGAGCACACAGCAGGGACATCAGTCATAATGCAACAAATCACTGACACAATGGAGTGTGCATATATGAAGAAAAAGACTGCACAGGGATTGAACTGGAGAAAGACACCAACCTGAGAAGTTGTCATTAACGGTAGAAAGTGGACTTGCATTAGTTAGGGGAACAGTCAGTTTCTAACTCTTAATGGGAAATCTGCCTTGGAAGACAACCATAGACTCCTTCCTGATGCAATAAGGAACCAGATCATCTACATTTTGAAGATAAGTCTTCCTAGTTTCTTTGACAGGGAGTGGTGTCCAAAGTCCTCAAAATCCTTGCATTAAGTTTATTAGTTAAATGCCAGGGAATCATTCTGCTTATGTTCACAGTTCCTACCCATTCTCCATACACTGTTGATAATTAGTACTGGGCACCTTTGGTGTGTCAGTTGTACCCATTCTTGTGCAAAGCAATTTCTTCCTTGTAGTCTATCTGACTGTTCCTCCAATTTAGGATTCCTTGTATCAATACTTTCCATTGAGTGATTCATTACCAGAAGTAGAAGCACACATATCTATCAAGATTTATGTGCTGCTAGTATTTTTTCTTACCATTGTGAAATGAGTAGTACACTGGTAGTATTTCCCTAAGGCATAGAGTTTGTTGTTTTTAAACTCCGAAGCATAAGACAAACATAAATAATATAGAAATTTCAAATAAACCTCTGACTCCTGCTGCCATTCAGTCCAAGACCAGCAGGAGAGAAAGAGACTGAACTATAGGGATGCTAACCAAGAGTTTAAAAGTTAAAGCATTGGAGGGTTAGGGGAAATAAACATGGCAAAGGTAAAAGACAGTGACGGGATAGAGTGACAATAGGGAGACAGAGAGAAAGAGACCAAAGCTAGAAAGCAGGGTGGATAGAGACAAAAGATTGGAGGTGTAGGGAGAGAAAGATAAACAGGGAAGGGGTAAGGGGCAGAGATTGTGCGGATAGAAAAAGAGAGAAATTGGGATCAGAGACAGCAGGACAAGAAGAAACAGATATTTAAGGAAAAGTTTGTGCGAGACAGTTAGGGCAGGGACAAAGAGAGATAAAGAGGCAGAGGATGGATACAGTGGAGGAAGATAGGGAGAATGGCGAATGGGATATGAAACAAGGTTGTCAACAGAAGGAAGAAAGAAAGAAGCAGAGATAAATAATCAACCCAACCTCAGGAACTGGTGGAAGTATCTATATTTCACTAATCTTCCTTCCTCCAACCTCCTCTCTCTTGAATTATGTTTCTTATTCTATCCTATCCCTCCCTCTTTTTATACTCCCTACCCTCTTCTTTCCCTCCTCCCTCCTTTATATTGTTATAAATTATTTATAATGTTATATTGAATATATTGATCAATTAATTGATTGAAGTTTTGTATCCTCATTTTTTATTCCATGATTTAGTGTTATTGGTGTATTTCAGAATTTACTTTTTGAGTTATTGATGATAGTTGGAAGGAATGTTTTAGAATTGAGTTTAAAAAGGATTTACAAAATTAGAAGTAGCAGATCTGCATAAACAACTGACCCAGCTAATTAGAATTCATTTCTCTTGTGAGCTTCCTGTGCAGTACCTACAACAGTATTGTACTACCTTCTGCTGGAATCGATAGTGATTCATTCCTTAAATTTACTGTATCCCTAACCATATGGCTTGAGATGAGGTTCATAGCAGAGTTTAACTGCAAATATGAGATGCAATCTGCTGCTGCTTACTTTATCGATTTGGATGTTATCAATTACAGATATCTCTTTTTGGGGAAGATCACTAGCTTATTAAATTAATTTTTGCAGCTTTTAATTCTAAAGAGAATTAGTTATTCTAGAACAGCAGCATCAGCAACACAGAGTGCCCTTATCACAGTAAAATGTTACAAGATATTTCAGAGGAGAGATTATCAATTTAAGGTTTGACAAAGGGCCACTGAGACATAAATTGGGATAGTTGACCAAAAGTTTTAATTTTTGGCAAGAAGGATTAACTGTTGCAGATACCACATACAATAATAGAGTAAAGGAAAATGGCAGTAAGTGATGGACTCTAAAGGAAGAAATATGACTAATGCAGAAATTTGTAAGGCTAGAAGAAATTACAGAGACCTTGAGGAATAAGAACAGTGAAGTACTTGTAAACAAAATTGTGAATTTTCAAATCAAAAAATGAGACAGATCATTCTAGATCAAGGGTTCCCAATATTGACTCCCAGACCCCTCAGTTAATGGTAGGTGTCCATGACATAAAAGTAGATTGGGAACCCCTGCTCTAGATCAACAAATATAATGGTCAATGATGAATAGCTGAATGAGTAAGCTAGGCTATGAGCAAAAGTAATAACCTTGTATTTATGAAGATTGTAAGAAAAGAGGCAAGCTGGTGAGTATTTAAGTAACAGAGGTGACAAAGAGATGGTGGATGAGCTGAGGCAAGGAGAGCGAAAGGCACTGTGACATATGTAAGCAGGTGGAAGTGATAATGGAACTGTCATGAAGTGAGAAGCTCAACTGAGGATCAAGTAAAATTTCAAGATTACACACAATATAATTCAACATCCAAGACCATCCAGGGAGAAAGATGGAGCCATTGGCTAGGGAACACAAATTGTGAGTCACAGTTTCCATATTCAGATTCTTTTAAACAGTTCTGTTCAAGGAAACATGGATTCTGGGCAGTTTCAAATAACATTAGCCAGCAGCATGTTCGTGTTAGGCCCAAAAAATTCCTTTTACTTCATTATGTAGTGGTTGCAAATCCACAGGATCAGCTGAATCTACAAATAGCCTTTGCTGCTGATAGATTGAAAATATCTATTGTAATAGAAAATATTTATTGAAGTTATCGAACTGTAACTTTGTCATCCTTTTCTATGTATAACATTTACTGTTAGTTCAGATCAGCGTGAGATTTCCCAAAGCATGATCAATACATGATTTTTTCATTTTGAAACAGCCAAGCAGCTAATTGTCAATCAACTACATTATTAACTATGCACAATACTTGCTGGACTGGGTCCTATTAAAAACCACAAAGCATTTCAAGTGGAATGCTTTATTAAAATAGTGACATGCAGAAGAGAATGTGTGACATTTGACAGAATGAGTAAAACCAACAATGAGTCAAAAAAGGAGCTGTGAGTGAAGAGGATGGGCAAGATCATCTAAACTTTTGCTAAAGTTGAAACTAAAATTTATTGGCAGAGTACAAACATGTCACCACATACAACCCTGAGATTCTGAGACCAGCGGTTGTGGAAACACCAGAAGTAGGATGAGTGTAGTTATCCCCTTTTGTTCAAGAGACTGATGGCTGAGGGGTAGTAACTTGTTCTTGAACCTGGTGCTGTGAATCCTGATTTGCTTGTACCTTCTTCCTGATGACAACAGCAAGAAAAGAGCATGGCCTGGGTGGTGAGTATCTTTGATGATGGATGCAGCTTTTCTATGGCAATGTTTCATGTAGATGTGCTCAGTGGTTTGGAGGGCTTTGCCCACGGCGTACTGGACCAAATCCACTACCTTTGTAAGATTTTCCACCGAAAGGTATTGGTTTTCCCATACCAGGCCATAATGCAGCCAGTCAGCACATTTTCCACCACTATAGAAATTTGTCAAGGTTTTTTATTACATGCTGAATCTCTGCAGACTCCTGAGGAAGTAGAGGTGCTGTCATGCTTTCTTTTCAATTATATTTATATTGTGGGTCCAAGACAAGTCCTCTGAGACAGTGACACCCAGGAATTTAAAGTTACTGACCCTCTTCACCTTTGATCTTCCAATGATTACTGCCTCATGGACCTCTGGTTTCTCTCTCCTGAAATCCACAATCAGTTCCTTGGTCTTATTGGCAGTGAATACGAAGTCGTCGTTAATATACCACTCAGCCAATTTTTCAATCTCCCTCCTGTATGCTGTTTCATCACCCACAACATTGGAAAACTTGTATATGATGTTGGAGCTGTACTTAGCCTCACACTCATAGGTGTAAAGCAAATAGAGCAGGGGGCTAAGCTCACCTCCCTCTGGTGCTCATGTGATGATGGAGATTATGGAGGAGATGTTTTTGCCAATCCAAACTGACTGGGGTCTACAATTTTTAGGAAATCCAGGATCCAATTGAGGTCTGTCAACCTGTCAATGCAATTCTGCTAAACAGTCCTGACCTAACTTGGATAGTGTCCTGATAGTTTTTATCTCTGAAGTGCCCTCAATTGCAATAGGAGGCATGCAACCAAATTTGTATTTTTAAATGAGGTTCCTGCCATTCAACTGTTCTGCTGCTCACTGATGATTTTCTATTAGATGGCGTTAAAATCCTCTCTTTCACTTCTAATTAGAACACCTGATACATGTAAAGGAGCATAACCTCTTGTGAGCCATCTCCAGGTATTTTGTACAACCACACCATCTCTGGGTGTAAATGTTTCAAGTCCATAAATTGTCCATTAATAAATTAAGTGAATCAGCAATTTTGTACAAAGTTCTTAATGTTCGATGTCTTCAACTTTCATGTTGGCAGAAATTCCTGCATAATCCATACATTACTTCCAAGCAGTATAATTAATCATCCTGAGTTATGCCAATTAAGCACAACAGGGATTGGAAACCACAAGCTTCAGAGCATAAGGGAATGAAATACAGAAATTGTTATCTGCATACTTACATGATTGATGAAGTTGAAGCAAGTACAAACTGTATTAGTTTAATTGCAAATGTATTTTATTTATTATTTTTTCAAGACCTGGGTGTACCCTGTATAAATCCAACATTTATTATCCATCCTGATCACCCATGCGAAGGTGATAGTGAGCCACCTTGGTGAAGGTGGAAACCTATTGGTGAAAGTCCTCTCACTGTGCTCTTGGGTAGTTAGTTCCAGGATTTAAACCAGTAACAATGAAGGAACTTCAATTATTTTCAAGTCAGTAAGGTGTGTCCTAAGTGTCTGTTTCCCTTGGTTTCTTGGTGGAAGAGGTTATAAGTTTGGGAGATTCTTTCTGAATAACCTAGGGAAGGCATTTGTAAGTAACTGTACACTCCAGCATTGTAACAAAGGGAATGAATGTTTATTATCATGGGCGAAATACCAATCAAATAGATGGCATTCTCCTGGATCGTGACAAGTTTCTCAAGAATTGTTGGAGTTGCACTTATCCAGGTAGTTGGTGAGTATTCTGTTATAATCTTGCTTTGTACCTTATAAAAGGTGCAAAGGTTTTCAGGTTGTCAGGATTCCTATCACTCACCACATGATATCTAGCCTTTGGCTTGCACTTGCAGCAATAGTCCAATAAGCCTCTGATCAGGGTTAACCTCAAGGATATTGATGGTGGAGCTGAACAGTATAATGCCATTGAGTGTCATGGTAAATTATTAGATTCTCTTTTGTTGGAGATGGTCATTGCTTGGCACTTTAGTGCATGAGTATTACCTGCCACTTATTGGTCCATAGTTGAATGTTGTCTAGTGTTTGCTATGTACACATACTTCCATTTCTGATGAGTTGCAAATGAAATAATTATTTTGCAACCTTCAGCAAACTCTTCTAAGTTGATAATTGAAGGAAGATCGTTGTATCCAAAAATGGTGCAGAGGTTGATTCTAGGTAGTCTTTGCTTTATTTTACTGTGTTTCAATGCAACACTAACAGGACCTGGTAAACAGTGCATTTGGATGGCCTGGATTTTGTCAGCAACAATACCTTACTCACATTCTGCATAGAGGACTTACTGAAGATAAACGACCAGATTCTCCAGCGCAAGCTCATGCGGAGCAGCGAGACTTTACTTACACGCATCTTTCTGCTCTAACTCCGCCTTCATTGCTGGACTCCGTGAGGATCCAAACTCTGAATGCAACCAGCAAGACTCTATAACTGCCAGTAAGCTTAGGATATATAGGGAAATCCCAAACTTGCCAGCACATATTGCAGGGAAATTTAAGCCCATAGTATTATAAGTAGTTTTTTTTTTAATTTTGAGGGATCAAGAATAAGTAAATAAACAAATTTCCGTTGTTTTATTGTCAGACATTAAAGGCATTGCCATCCTTAATGGCAGGATTCAAAATTGAAGTTTCCTGATCAAATTAACTACAACTAGGTTATTGACAGTGCAGATACACTACATACAATTTTATACAATTTCCACTAGAAGCATAGGAATTAAACTTGAAACAATCGACTTCATGTTTCGGTTCAAAATAAGAAAAAAATTATAATATGATGGCATTGTGCTGTTTCAAATCATCTTTTGGCACAAAGATCATTGACAAATGCTGTGCAAATATTTTTGTGCTGTGCTGGCGCATGGCCAAGTGGTTAAGGCGTTGGTCTAGTGATCTGAAGGTCGCTAGTTTGAGCCTTAGCTGAGGGAGTGTGTTGTGTCCTTGAGCAAGGATACCGGTGCCAAGCTGTATCGACCTTTGCCCTTCCCTTGGACAACATCGGTGGCATGGAGAGGGGAGACTTGCAGCATGGGCAACTGCTAGTCTCCCATGCAACTCTGTCCAGGCCTGCACCCTGGAAACTTCCCAAGGCACAAATCCATGGTCTCTCAAGTCTAACGGATGCCTATTTTCTTGCTAAAATAATATGACCTTAGTTTGTGATCAAGGAAAGATAGTAGTTTTCAAACTGTCACTAAGCTTCATTAAAATGAAAGATGTGAATTATAAAAATAATTGTGCATATTCTTCATCAGTTTGTTCATTCTCTGATTAAAAATAATGCTTAGGTTTAGTGATGCATAAAATGAAAACCGATTTTTCCCAGTTTTCTCTATCACACCTAGCTTTTGATAATTTAAAAGAAAATAAAAGCTTTGGTTTAATTTGAAATTAAATCTGACTTTGATTTTCATTAATCCATGATATATCCAACCTGCCTATATATTCCTACATTATACAAAGACAACCATCCTAGACCATGGGATCCAGACCCTATACTTTCTCCCAGCTAAACTCGTGGCTTGAGTCTCAAGACTATGCTTCCATGCTCTTCAAATCTCAGTAAATATATTTAAGACAAGTTTGGATAGGTTTTTGCATAGTTGGGGAATTAAGGGTTATGCAAAAAAGGCAGGTAGGTAGGATGGCAGAGCAGGCTCAGCAGGCCAGATGGCCTATTCCTGCTCCTATTTCTTATGTTTCTATGTTTATCTCAAATCATGTGCTTTGCTCTTCTAAACTATTCCTCTCTCTTGTCTGCACCACCCCAAGGTTTCTTGTTGTTGGTCATCACTTTCTGTGTAATAGGTTTCTCAGTTTAACCACTGCACCACATTGTAAACCTTGCTCTCATCCCAAAAAGTAATCTCAAGAATATTATTCCAACTAACATTTTAATTATTTCCTTTTCCACACATAAACTTATTTGGCCTCCTTCACTGGTTTTAATGTACTACATACACTCAGTTTTGTTAGGTTCTACTTTGTTAGGTAGGGTGTACCCCCTAAAGTGGTCACTGGGTATATTTCTGTATGTTCATCATCATCTTCTGCTGTAGCCCATCCACTTCATGGTTCAATGTTGTAGAACAATAAAACTTGTAAACTTCCAAGGGGTTGAATACTTTTTTATAGGCACTGTAAATGCCTTGGAAGTTTCAATGTTTTATTGTTTTACAGCATTGAGCCACAGTGGATTTAATTTGGCTTTTTAGACACTGATCAACAGAAAACTACTCTTTTGAGTCGCAGTGAAAACAGATCTCTACATAAAGTGATCTAAATTAATTACAAATATAAAACACAAAATAATTGATTGTATAAGTATTCACCCCACTTTAATATGACACACCAAATCATCACTGGTGCAGCCAGTTGGTTTTAGAAGTCACATAATTAGTTAAATAGAGATCTCTTTTTGGAGACCTGTGTGTAGTCAAGGTGTTTCAACTGATTCTAGTAAAAGTACACCTGTACTGTATCTGGAAAGTGCAACTGCTGGCAAGTCAGCATCCTAGCCAAAACTACACCATGAAGGCAAAAGAACACTCTAAGCAACTCCATGGAAAGGTTGTTGAAAAGCACAAGTCAGAAGATGTATACAAGAAAATTTCCAAGTCATTGACTATCCCTTGGAGTACAGTTAAATCAATCATCAAGAAATGGAAAGAATATGGCACAGTTGTAAATCTGCCTAGAGCAGGCTTTCTTCAAAAACGAGTTTCTGTGCAAGTGACTAGTGAAGGAGGCCGCAAAGAAACGTCTGACAGCTCTGGAGGAGTTACAAGCTTCAGTGGCTGAGATGGGAGAGACTGCGCACACAACAACTGACGTCTGGATGCTTCACCAGTCACAGCTTTATGGGCGAGTGGCAAAGAGAATACCGCTGTTGAAAAAAACTCACACGAGATCTCAGCTAGAGTTTGCCAGAAGGCATGTGAGTGACTCTGAAGTCTGCTGGAAGTTGTATGGGCTGATGAAAACAAAATTGAGCTTCTTGGCTGTCAGTCTAAATGCTATGTTTGGCATAAGCCAAACACTGCACATCATCAAAAGCAAACCATCCTTACTGTGAAGCATGGTGTAGGCTTCATCATTCTGTGGAGATGATTCAATGCAGCAGGCCTTGGAAGGCTCTTGGGGGTAGAGGGTAAAATGAATGCAGCAAAATACAGGGAAATCCTGGACAAATACCTGATGTGGTCTGCAAAGGAACTGCAACTTGCGAAATTTGTTTTCCAGCAAGACAGTGACCCCAAGCATAAAGCCAAAGCTACACAGGAATAACTTAAAAACAAAGTTAATGTCCTGGAGTGGTCAAGTCAGAGTCCAGACCTCAATCCAAATGAGAGTTTGTGGCTGAACTTGAAAAGGGCTGTTCACTCACGATCCCCATGCAATCTGACAGCTTGAGCAATTTTGTAAAGAACAATGGGGAAAAATTGCAGTGTCCACACAGACTCAAGTCTGTAATTGCTTCCAAAGGTGTATCTACTAAATACTAACTTGAAGGGGTGAATATTTATGCAATCAAATATTTTGTTTTGTTCTGTAATTAATTTAGATCACTTTGTAGAGACCTGTTTCCACTTCGGCACAAGTCTTTTTCTATTGATCAGTGTCAAAAAAGTCAAATTAAATCCACTGTAATTCAATGTTGTAAAACAATAAAACATGAAAACTTCCAAAGGAGTGAATCCTTTTTATAGACACTGTAAATTACTGTCTTCTTCCTGTTAACTTGAATCTATCTTGCCATTCTCCTCTGACTTCTCTCATTAATAAGGTGTTTTCTCCCACAGACTGCTGCTGACTGGATGATTTCTTTTCTTTTTCACACCATTTTCTATGAACCCTGGAGTGTGAAAAGCCCAGGAGGTTAGCAGTTTCTAACATACTCAAACCACCCTGACTGACACCAACCATCATTCCATGGTCAAAGTCATTCAGATCACATTTCTTCACCATTCTGATGTTTAGTTTGAACAACTGAACCTCTTGTCCATGTCTGCATACTTTCATGCATTGAGTTGCTGCCACATGATTGGCTGATAAATATTTACATTAACAAGCAGGTGTATAGATGTACCTAATGAAGTGGTCACTGAGTGTATGTGCCTAGTGATCCAATCAGGAGTGGTAACCACTGCTGAATGACCCCTTTCTCCAGCATCAGAGAAGAGAGATTAATTGTAATGTTTAGTTATTGTGCCAGTGTGAATTGAACTGGATGCCACGGATTTAACGAACAGTTTGAATATGAAACTATGGGGAAACAGTGTCATACTTTTACCAGGAATACTCTTACTTCAGTAACAAGAAATTTTGTACACAAACCTGAAGAACAAATCATTTCATGCAAAATACTTACAATGTGCCAAACTGTTATAAAACAAAATGCTACAAATGCCAGAAATTTGAAATAGAAACAGAAAACTTGTAAACACTCAAAGGGTCAGGCAGCAGTTCTGAGGGAGAAAGTTCCATGTCAATAACATTTCATCAGGAAGGATTCTTCTTTGCACCTTAAAAAATGTTTAGTTTCTAACTTTTCCCATTTCTGAGGAAATGTCATCAACCTAAAATATGACCTCTGTCATTATTTTCATTCTGTACAGGCATGTTTTCACTATTTGTACCACCTTCTGCTGTTCCATATTATATGCATTATCATAGTCCATCAACACAAGCCAATCTATTTACTATAATGATTGCCAGTAATTTACAATAGTAAAAGATCTAAGCAGCTGATGGAAAATTAAAATAATTAATAAAACTAATATGTAAATATGACATAAGCAGGAGTATAACAGAGACCATTCAGCCGCTTGAGCTTAATGCAACATTCAGTAGATTTTAGCTGACGTATTTCTCAGCTTGTTTGATCTCTCATTTTTATCCATTTGGTATCCTCACTGAAGTAAAACCTGAGAAAATTTACAAGGATGTTGCCGGGTCTGGAGGACTTGAGTTATAAAGAAATATTGAATAGGTTAGGACTTTATTCCTTGGAACATAGAAGATTGAGAAAAGATTTTATAGAGGTATACAAAATTATGAGGGGTATAGATAGGGTAAATGCAAACATGTTTTTTCCATTGAGGTTGAGTGGAACTACAACCAGAGGTCATGGGTTAAGGGTGAACGGTGAAAAGTTTTAATGGGAACGTGATGAAAAACTTCTTCACTCAAAGGTTCATGGGAGTGTGGAACAAGCTGCCAGCATCAGTGGTGCATGCAAGCTCGATTTTAACATTTAAGAGAAGTTCGGATAGGTACATGGATGGGAGAGGTATGGAGAATGGGAGTAGGTAGTTTAAATGGTTTGGCATGGATTAGATGTACCAAAGGGCCTGTTTCTGTGCTGTACTTTTCTATGACTCTGTTTTTCCAGTCTGAGATATCCTGTTCCTCCACTATCAGCATAATTTTCAAGGAGTGATTTCACTATGTGATTGCATTTTATATTATTTTTTAAAGAAATCTGTTCAAATCTTGAGTCAGGATTTAAATTAAAGAGAAACAAACTTTTTAAAAATTTGACATTATACATATTAATAGTTTAAATATAGATTAACACAGAGTAGTCAAATAATTTACTACAAATGAGATGAGAAATATTACAAAAATAAAGGAAAAGATGCAGGACAACAGTCGTACCTTAGGAGTCAGAGAAGAAAAAATTGCAGTTTACTAACAAGGAAGAAGACCACCTTTCTCCAAGCTGATGGCATGCATATCGATTTCTCCTTCCAGTAAATAAATATCCCCCCCACTCTCCTCTATTCCCCACTCTGACCTTTTAACTGTTCTCACCTGCCTATCACTTCCCCCTGGAACCCCTCTGTCTTCCCTTTCTCCTCTAGTCAACTCTCCTCTCCTATCAGGTTTCTTCTTTAACAGCCCTTGATCTTTCCCACCCACCTGGCCTTACCTATCACCTTCCAGCTAGCTTCTGTCCCCCCACCCCCCCGTCCCCCAACTGCACCACTGCACACCTTTTTATTCTGGCATCTTCCTTCTTCCTTCTCAGTCCTGATGAAGGGTCTCGGCCCAAAATATTGACTATATTCGATTCCATAGAAGCTGCCTCCAGCATTTTGAGTGTATTGCTTTGGATTTCCAGCATCTGCCAATTTTCTTGTGCTTATGATTTGGTACAGTTAAGGTTTCATTGGATGATTTCCATATCAAAGCTTAATGTCTTCCCTAGTAATGCTTGCACAACCACTGTACATTGAGAATTTCAGGCCCTAACTAAAATTTAAATAGAAAATGGTAGAAAAACTTAAAAGATCATGTACTGCAGTGTTTGTAAGAATCTTTCAAGTTGGTAAAAGGTCTTTGATGTGAAATGTTTATTTTGTTTTCTGATTCCACAGGCACTGATTGACGATTTCCAGCATTTTCTATTTTCTATGTCCAAAAGCATTTGCACTTTTCTGATTTTCGGGCCTTAAATATAGCTTCTATTTTGTCATTAATACGTGTTGTGTTGTGTTGTGTTGTTTTCCTTCTCAATAAGGATACAGTTTTGATCTACTAGTGGTTATCAGGGGATATCAAAACTTTTCCTTGATATCCAAAATAATAATGACTTTAGACCAGGATTGTAATGTGTCTTCTGATTTGTATCATAATGAAGTTTGCATTAGAAAACATTAACCAGAAATCTCAGTAACAGCAGGTGAATACAAATCAATGGGTAGCTTCTGGTGTGGAGATTCTTTGTAGTTATACACACTGAAATAATTTATATAGCGAATGTTATCGCATGGTATTGTCATTTTGTGCTTTGTTAGAAAAGTATGTTTTTAAGTATGAAGTTGATGTAAAGTTTGGTGGAGGTTGGTTTTATTAATGCTAGGTAAGTGAAAGAGATATTTTTGTAAATACTTATAAAACCTAGTTGATTTACCCATAATTAACAAAATGCTGGAGGAACCCAGCAGGTCAGGCAGTATCTATGGAAATGAATAAACTTTGGCACTTCGGGCTGGGACCCTTCATCAGGTCCTGTTTATTCATTTCCATAGATGCTGCCTGATCTGTTGAATTCCTCCAGCATTTTGTGCGTGTTGCTCTGGATTTCCACCATCTGTAGATTCTCTTGTGTTTGTGAAAAACACTGGAGCATGATTAGATATATTTTCCTGCTAAGTCTCAGTATTATGGTACACTCAGAAATCACTTCAGCTTGACATTGAGTAACACTGTTAAAGGTGTATTATTAGGGTAATATGTGCCAGCCAATAAATTTTTGTTCCAAAGCCTTCCATTGCGAAGTTCAATCGTGCTGAAGTTTTGTAGTGTTTAATACTGTGTAGTGTTGTAGTACTGAACAACCCTTGCAAACCGAAAAACCATTCCTTCACATGCTTTGCCAAGTACACAGATTAAATCTGATAAATATGCATGTGAGTCATGGGGAAGGTTGCAAAGAAGCAAGTATGAGTAGGATCACTGTTGGAGTTGGTGGAGGAGTGTAGATGTAGCTAGCTGGATCAAAGGTACAAGGATGGAGATGTTGATGTGAAAATTTTTACCTGATATTACTGAATGATGAAGTGGAAAAAGGGGTTGATGACCACCCCTGTTTCTGTTTCTTATCCTCTTGTTTTCTTATAACAGAAACTATTCCTATGACATCAAGAACTTCTTCCTAATATTGTTGCAGAAAATTACATAGACTTGTCATTTTGTCCACCTGCTGAATGCAAAATAGATTTCATTATTCTATCTGTGAGTAGGTTGTAACAAGAAGTTAGAAACCATACTCTAAGTTTGTCCTAGGTTAATAGTAGAGTAAGTTGATGTTTACACAAATGGCTAATTAGATGCAATGTACTTGAAGAGGAACCTAACTGAAGTACTGAAAGGACATTCTGTGTTGGCTTAGTTGACATGATTCAGAACACTGGCATAATGGCATTTTCCTAAGTTTCAATTCTGTTATTACTTTTAAATATGATTGTTTATAAATTTAGATATTGACGGTAACTCAATATTTGGATCAATAAGATGCTTCTTTGATCAAGAAAATCTCATCCAGAAATACAATCTGGTTCAAGTAAAGAAAGCAAGAACAAGTCATTTTGTATATTATTTGTTACATGGGCCTACAACCCATGCATTACATTTTATGTAAAGTCATTATTATATAGCAAATAGCATGGCTATTTTTATGCACGGCAAGAGCACTGTTCCCTCTAAGGTGCGCAAATGTGCGATTGCATAGTAATTGAAATGCTCCCGCGCACATAGCCTTTGTTGTCATGCAGCTGGAATTTACTTTTATACAGTGTTTTATTAAAGTGACAAACAGTTTTCAGGCCACTTAGAAATTTCCTGCTCAGAGCAATGGTTGGTCTGTGCACCTGTAAAAACATCTAGAGGGAACATGAGTGTTTCTTGTTGTTGGTTGACAAAGTATAGTTGAGGCAGAATAGGAAAACTCTGCAGTTGTTGGAATAGGTGCCACAAGATCTTTAATCTACCTGCAACTGGTAGAACAATAGTTCCTAGTAATGCAATTAGACCCTTTTGGAGAAAATATAAAATCTCTTAACTACTTTGTTTCTGTTTTTGAACAATTTTAACCTATTCATTATATGTATACTGTAATAATAAAAACTAAATAACTAAATCAATTTTCAATTTTTTTTCTTCTTCATCTCTATTATGTATAACATTGAACTGCTGCTGCTAAGTTAACAAATTTCACAACACATGCCAGTGATAATAAACCTGATTCTGATAATAATTAAATTTTAACTGTTGTTATTTATTTCCAGAGTAAGCATATTTGATAGATTATGTGATAGCCCAGGAAGGAGAAGGTCAGTGTACAAAGATGAAAATTTAAGTACCATTGTTCAGATCATGAATAAACGTAAAAATATGTGTTGATGATAATCCTCGCTTCTTCCCTGCTACAGGAGTAGTACCAGAGGATTGGAAGATATAGTAATTATTGTTCTGTTGTTCAATAAAGGTAATAAGAATAATCTTGGGAATTATAGACCAGTGATTCACAGTAAAGGAACAACAAATGGAGAGGATTTTGAGGGGCAAGAAAGTGACAGATGGAATGCAATCTAGACAAGTGTGAAGAAGTGGAAGATCAAGCTTTAAGGTAGAGTACAAGGTTAATGGCAGGATTCTTAACGATGTGGAAGAACAGAATCATCTTTGGATCCATATTCAAAGTTGCCACGTAAATTGAAGGGGAGATTAAGAAGGCATATGGTGTGCTGCCCTTCATTAGTTGAGAGATTAACTTCAAAGGTTATGAGGTAATGTGGCAGTTCTATAAAAGCCTGTTTAGACCACACTTAGAGTGTTCAGTTCTGGTTGCCTCATTATAGGAAAGATGTGGAAGCATTAGAGAGGGTGCAGAGGAGATTTACCAAGATGCTGCCTGGATTAGTGAACATGTCTTATGAGGAAATATTGAGTGAGCTAGGACTTTTCTCTTTGGAACAAGGAGGATGAGAAGCAACTTGACAGATGTGTATGAGATTATGAGAGGCATAGACAGAGTGCACAGCCAATGCAGAATCAGTTTAGCTCCTTTTAGGTAACTTATTTTTCTCGGCACACAGAGAAATCTGAATAGCCATCATACCTACTCGTTCCCCACCAATTAATGCTTATTTCATTTCTCACAGCTTCATACTCACCACCTGTGAAAAAGCTGCTGCATGGCAGAATAACTCAGAAGCTGTTTATTATCCTCTAACCTTGACAGATCGTAACATCATTCTTTTTACTAGGCTTTCATTCTTTTACTGATTATCCTGAACTTCTGATTGATGTTCTTTCTGCTACTGGAAACATTCCTTATTTACTAAAATCTTTCATGATTCAAAGCACGTCATTTAAATTTGCCCTTATCCATCTGCTGAAAACAACCTCAATTTTTAAAATCTATCCCAATGATTGAAGAGCAACATCCCTGGACCCATTCTCACTGATTCTGGCACCTTCAAAGGCTTGGGTATATGCATTCTTGTCTGTTCCGTCATCTCTTTAAAATTCTGCCAGTTAATTTCTAACCACCTTCCTCATTCTTATTCTGACAGTTAACGACAACTGAAGACTAACTAGCCTATAATTTTCTACTCAGTAAGAAAGTCACATTTTCTACCTCTAGTCCTCCAGTAGGATGTGAACAATTGTTAACTTCCTCAGCCCATCTCTGCAGCTTTCTATTTAAATCATGTAGTTTCAGCCATATCATCATGGACTTATACCTAATAAAGAAGAACATTTTTACATAAATAAGTTAGGCTTGATTTAAGCATAGAAAAAAATAGCACATTCTCACTGCTCAAACCCCATTATGTGTTTCTTCAAAAGTGTTTGTGTCCCAGATGTTCTTAAATTTTAAGATACACCCTATCCTCGTTATATGCAGGGGATACATTCCTCACAGTCGACACAGAGTATGGAAAACGCGTAATGTGAATAATTATTTAAATGGAGAAAGTAGGGATGCATTCTGGAGGGCTTCCTAAATATGTTTTATGTGTAATTTATTCACATTTTCATACCAATACGACACAAGAGCAGTACCACAAGGCAACATTCATATTATATTTCATCAATTTAAAGTAATATTCAATGTAATAAATCATAGAAAGTTAACACAGTCTTCTCATCCTCACTTATGAAAGTGTGTTTCAGCATACTCTTCCAAAAAAGCCCAGTCTCGTCTGCATTAAACACCTGCTTTGGCGTGATGCCTAACTCAGCTATCATAGCCTGCAACTGCAAAGGGTAGCATTCAGCAGTTTTGTGGTCAGCACTAGCTTGCTCACCACACACAACTAAGTTGTGAAGCCTGTGACGATTAACAAACTTAGAAAACCATCCCCTACTTGCATTAAAGCTAACAATATCACTTGACACTTCCTCACTAGCCTCTGAACAAAGGCGAGCATAAATTTCCAAAGCTTTTACACGAAGATGATCGGAACTGAGTGCTGTCTTTTTCTGTTTCATGCTCAATGTACAAACTCAACATTTTCTCCATTTTTGTCATAATTGGGGTACACGCTTTGGTAACAGTCTTTGAGGATACTTGTGATGAATCAATCACTGCACTTTTTATTTTCTCAGCAATTTTCTTTATGTTTCTGATCGTGGACTCACCCAGGCCGAGGTAACGTCCCAGTGCTGTGTTACCTTCACCTGACACGGCCTTGTTTATAATTTCCAACTTTTTTTCAAGTATTAAAGCGGTTCTCTGCTGCTTGGCTGATGGCCCAGGACTTGACATAGGACGCTTAGGAGGCATAGTTAAATATTTCAAGCACAAAATCAGTGCACCATATGTAATAACAACAAAAGTTTAAGAGCACAAGATCATACATCCACACCTTGCCAAAACCAATGCGAGACTGGCGGGAGTGAGACTGTGAGGCGTGCACACAGGACTTGTATTGGCGGGAAAGCGGTGCTTCTCATCCCAACAGCCTCGCATAACTGAGTTTTGGACACATATAAGGAGAAGTTGGTAGAAATAGTTTGACACATAACTGAATCTGCATTTTCTGAAGACGCATATAACAAGGATAGAGTGTATTTGAAACACTATATTTTAACAACACACTTTCTTGATGCAAGATCATATTGAATAACTTGGATATTCTTCCATTAGATATGGGAAATGCATTAAGAATCTAAAACAATTTTTATTGTAATAAACTCATTTGAACAGAGCCGAAAAATGGAAGACTCCTATTCTGCGCTTTACTTACCGTAGATTCCGGATTTTAAGCCGCTACTTTTTTCCCACATTTTGAACAGCTTTGAACTCTGCGGCCTTTAATACGAAGCGGCTAATGTATTATTTTTTTTCATGCCGCCGAAAACATTTTGCCTCATAACAGTAGACCAATAAAATTGATGAGTAGTTCACAGAGGTCCAATGAAATTGTACGATAAATCAAGCGCACTTTCACAATTAAATTATTGTAAATCAGTCATTTGTACTCACCCTCATCAACATGGAAAACACTCGAAGAAAAGCATTGTGCTGCCTTTATGGCAGTTATTTAGTTTATAATATTTTCGCTTAGTAATTCATTTTCTAGTTAAAGTTAGAAGAGTTTTAACTATATTTGTTTTCTGTACTACATCGTGGGATGCTATGACGTCACACCCGGTTTCGCCACGTCTTGTGGGATACCGGTTTGTGATAAACGGGAAGGAGGGGGCGTTAGACCCGAGCGAAACGCTGCTTTTAAATGCCGTTTGCGATAAACGGGACGGCGGGGGGGAGCGGCGGAGCGAAAACGCTGCTTTTAAGTTAAAGGCAATCAATAACTTTTCCTGGTAGGCTGCAGTATATATATTTTTTACCAGTCGTTAGGAGATATTGGAATGTTGTTCAGTAAAGAAGTGTATGCAACGTATATTTAAAAGTAGCCGCGTTACGGGCACGGTTCGAAAAAAAGCATTTGCAATATGTATTTGTTTTTGTTACCATATGGATTTAATTAAAAGTTAAAAAATCCTCACGTGTAATATCTTTCTGTGTAAATATCTCATATTACAACGTGGGACACCTGCGGCCTAAAATCCGGTGCGGCCTTTACAAGTAAAAAATTGATTTTATTTCTAAAATTAGAGCCAGCGGCTTTTAATCAGGTGCGCTCTGTAGTCCGGAATCTACGGTACTTGTTTCAGTTATTCAAAGTAAAAAAAACCTTGATCCCTGTAGCGATCTTGCTTTGCAGATTCTTTTTCAACAGACATAAAGAACAGAAATGAATAATGCAGTTCCTCTGTGACTGTTCATAACTCTGAGGGTGGTAAATAATTCTAATGATAAGCTCCAGAAGTTGAGAAAAGCAGCAAAATCAAGCAAATTCCACCAAATTTGGTGGCTGATTATCACTGACATTCTTTGCAAAATGCTTCTTGGATGTGATATCATTAAACCTTTGGTTTCTTTGTTCAGTTGTCAGACATTTTGAACAGATTAGTGTCTGTGAACTAAGAAATGGTGGAGCTGAAAGAAAATGGTGTTCAAATAAGTAAAGAAAAAAAGGAAAGGGGTGGGGGAGAAATCTGGAACATCAAAGCAGAATCAAGATCAGGTTTATCATCACTGATGTATGCTGTGAAATTTATTGTTTTATGTTAACCAGTCACTTGATATCAGAAGGATCTTATATTGTTTTTATACCACTACACACTACGTGTTTTCATGTAGAATCCCTCTCTCTGCCATTGTAACATATGTGTTAAGGTAGTTACTGTTAAAGGCAACCATTAAAAATGCAGAAGAATGTAATGCTTGTAAGAACTGGAAAGGCATTGGAAAGATGCCTGTGTCTTTGCTAAATACTCTAATTTCACTGGAAGGATAAACAATCTAATGGCAGTGTCCTATCCCGCACCACATCCGTATTACTGAGGTCCTGGTTACTTTCAGTCAGCCCATTTGGGAAAGCGCATCAATCATATGCCCAACACCAGACTTCAACTCTGTCGTGGGAGGGAATTAATCAGGCAGACAGAGGAATAGTACTAAGAACTTCATGCATATATTGTGTAGACATAAGCCCTGGAAATGGAAGGGGTGTACCATCTCACAAGTGACCATCTTCCTCCTCTGTAAAGCACCTCCTACCTGTCTTTAGAACTGTGTGTGCAGATTGCATGTTGGCTTCAGTAACCTCCTTAGAATCTATAGAATCAGAATGGAGTAAGTTATCTTCATTCAAGTGTCAGTGTAAGAAGAAGAGTATCTCAAACAATATTTACTGCATTTTATTGCTTTGCAGCTAAGCACAAGGAAAACAAAATTTTAAATTACAGAGACTTGAAGTTAAACCCTTTGATAAGGAGCCATTTTAAAACTGCATGTGCAAAAACTTTAAAAAGTTGCCATTGCTTTAGTGCCTTTCATTTCTTCATCTAACTCAAACTACTTTACAGACAATGAAGTACTGTAGATGTGCTCACTTGATTCTGTTCTGGCTTTCATCAAAATACGGTGATGTATCTTCCCGGTAGAAAATGCAACCTTCAGTTTTAAAACTTTGCTCATTCCGTGAAACTCAATAGAGCTTTTGTATTCCAATCACACATCGCTTTAAGATGGGATTACGATAGAGATACCCACTTTCTGTCACCTCCTAAAATAGTAAAAGATTGGATTGAAAGTCAAAAGCTGATTCGAGCAAAAATTTAAAAAAAGATGTGCTTTGAATTTTAGTTTTTTTTATTCTGATCATGGAAATTTAACTCTGAAGAAGTGACACACCACACTTGTAATATTTTATCTACACATCAGCCCTTTGCCTGAATTTAAAGTTACTGCACAACTTGTGCATAAACTTGTCCATTACACTTTACAAGGAAAATCTAGGCCATTAGGTTTATTTTCAATAAGGAAATATTTCCCCTAAAAGTTGTGATTAGGAATGTCATGAATATTTATTTATCTATTCATTCATTCATTAATACAAAATGCATTCATTATGGCCCTTCAAGCCATGTTGCATCAGCAACCCCCAACAAATCTGATTAATCCTAATTTAATCACAGGACAATTCTACAATAACCAATTAACCCACCCAGCACATCTTTGGACTGAGGACTGAGCACATCTGAGGAAACCAGGGTACCTGACGAAAATCTATGCATTCCATAGGGAAAAATGTACACTCCCGTGATGCCCGATACCATATATTCACTGACTGTTTTATTAGCAGTAATTTTACTGGTGTATTGTTTTAATTTTTTTTTGCAGGATTCACACATTTTCCATACAATTCCAAAATAAAATGGAAGTAATGTAGTCTCTTGGCCATAAGCTTTCTTTTGATGAATTACATAGTACACAGAAGGTTCTAATTCTGCAAGTTCAATTCAATAGCAGTTAAGGAGGTTTAGGATAACCAGTTTTAATCAGTGATTACAAAAATGAAGCATCAATCTCAGTAAAGAATGAATTGCATAATCTCTCTCTTTTTATCCAACTACCAATCAATAACCTTCAATAGGCTGGACGCTGATGAAGGTTAATTATAATCTTTTAAATTTGGTAAGCCTTATATGGTAAGGATGTGATAATTGCTCAGCCAGCTTTGAACTAAATGTTCAAATTGTATTTGTTGTAGAAAAGAACAACAATGGTAGTCAAATTCAAGCATTATCTTTAAGATTCCAGCCATGACAGTAACTGTAATATTACCATCCATGTTAATCCTTGGTCAGGAGGCTACAAACTGGAGTACAACTGAATAATAAATACACATGGCCCTGCCGTACTTCCATCCAAAAATTTCCTTCCCATACAAGAGTCATAGTATTTTAATGATTATTTTTCTATTTTTCATGCGTGCAAAAGCCTACTAATCATATGATAGCACACTTTTACGGACAGATCAGTTTAATGCATAGATTTGCTGCTGTGTCCCTGGAATCCTAAAGAATAAGACAAGCGAAAGTTTTAATAATTAGCCTCTACAATACAAGCAAATTTCTCATTAAAATTTAATAAGCTTTAAAAAGTGATATTGGCGGATAACTGCATAATAAATGTATATGACATACTTTATCTTATTTAATGTCACCAGGTAAGCAATTTATTTAAAATAGATTTCGGCCTTTGTTAAGAGAAATAGTATCTAAATGTATATTGCATTCACCTTCCTATGACTTACAACACTGATTCACAGAATGGAGATGAGATTTATTAAAGACCTTATTTAGTCCCAAAATTTGGTCCCTTCAGGATTTGTGTTTTTAATGATGAAATCAATGCTCTCAAGTTTGATTTAAATTAGTGACAGGCACATTGGAATCCTGATTTACATATTCCACAGATCTATCATTTACATAGAATTAAATGTGACTTCACAGCTCAGAAATAGACAACTGTATCAATGGGTCTGTGATGCCTTATGGTACGTATGAACTTTCTTCAATCTTTTTATCCCATAATCATTTTTTCTATTCATTTGTTCTAAATGTATCAATGTTTTTGCCTTGGATATGACACTATTTTGCATTCCAATGACTCTTTGGGTAAAGAAGTTTCTGCAGGATTTTTCAGAACTTTTCAACAGGCTTGAAATATCACAAGCAGTCACTTGTTTGTGGTGAGTGAGTGTGAGATTTAAAAAGCAAACAGGGTCTTTGAAAACTCTTTGGTGGGCTTGAGATATCGCGGTTTATTAGGCATTTGGCAAGGAGCCAATAAAAAGAGACTTGGTTTAAGCGGTACAGCCATTATGGGAGCAACCATTGCAAGAGTGGACTGGATTTGAGTGAAAACTTGAGGATTTAACTCAGGAGATTTCGACAAAGAGAGGTGGATGCAAAAGCAAGTTTCTTTCTTTCTTTTTCTCTTTGGCCTAGCTAGGCAATGAGAAATGATCCAGAGTCGGTGATTTCTTGCCAGATGTGGGAGATCTGATTGACCTCTAGTCTTCCTTATCTGCGTGAAGTGCATGCAGCCGTAGCTCTTTACACACCATGTTAGGAAACTGGAACTGGAACTGGATGACCTTAAGCTCACATGGGAGAATGAGGAAGTAGCACACCTACGTTACAGGAGGTAGATAGCTGGGTGACTGTCAGGATTGGCAGGTAATACAGATTAGTGTTCTATTAGCAGGTAATGCAGAGTACCTGTGACCATTCCCTTCAAAACATGTATACTGCTTTGGATACTGTTAGGGAGGGAGAAAGACTATCAAGAGAAAGCCAAAGCAACCAACACTGACACTGAACCTTCCTCTGTGGCTCAGAAGGGAAGTGGGGAGAAGAGGCTAGTGGTGGTGATAGGGGAATTCAGTGGTTAGGGGAGCAGCAAGGAGATTCTGTGGACATGAAAGACACTGCCCAATGGTTGTTGCATCTGAGACTGCAGGGTCAGGGATGTCTCAGATTGAGACCACAGCATCTTAAGGGGGAGGGTGAACAACCAAAAGCTGTGGTACATATTGGTACCAATGATGTAGGTAAGAAAAAGGATGAGGTCCTGAAGAAAGAAATAGAGAACTAGGTAGGAAACTGAAAAGCAGGATCTCAAGGGGTAGTAATCTTGTGCCATATGCCGGTAAAGATAATAATAGGTTGATATGGCAGATGAATGTGTGGCTAATGAATTAGTGCAGGGGGAAGGATTTCAGATTTGTGGACCACTAAATAGAGAAGCAGAATTGGGCCATTCAGCTCATCCTGTCTGCTCTGCCTGATTTGTTATTCCTCTCAGCCCCATTCTTCTGTCTTCTCCCCACATTCGTTGACACCCTTACTAATCAAGAACCTATCAAAATCCGCTTTACATATACCCAAACACTTGACCTGTACAGCACTACAGGGCAATGAATTCCACAGGCAAACACGAGGAAATCTGCAGATGCTGGAAATTCAAGCAACACACGCAAAATGCTGGTGGAACGCAGCAGGCCAGGCAACATCTATAGGGAGAAGCGCTGTCGACGTTTCGGGCCAAGACCCTTCGTCAGGACGAAGGCAATTCCACAGATTTGCCACCCTCGCCTAAAGAAATTCTTCCTCATATCTGTCCTAAAAGGTGCCTTTCTATTCTGAGGCTATTCCCTCTGGTTCTAGACTCACCCACTATAAGAAACATCCTCTCCACATCCACTTTATCTAGGCCTTTCAATATTTTGTAGGTTTCATTGAGGTCCCCTTCATATAACCTATATAAAAAGAATGGCTTATGCCTGAATGAGGGGAACCGATATCCTTGCGGGCAGGTTCGCTGGAGCTGTTGGCAGTGGGATGGGAAGCAGAAAGCGAGGTCAGAGTATGGGGCAGTTGGTATCTAGAAAGATGCAACTTGTAGAGAGACTGAAAAAGGATAGGCAGTTGATAAGGCAAAATTGCAGTGGATTGAAGTGTATCTACTTGATGGCAGAAGTATCAGGAACAAGGGGAATGAACTTAAAGTACATGGAATTACAATGTTGTGCCCATTACAAAAACTTGGCTGTCACAAGGGACAGAGAGAAAGGCAAAAGAGGTGGTTGAGTGACATTGCTAATCAGGATAGTATCACAACTGCAGAAAGAGAGGATGTGCTGGAGGAATTGTCTACTGAGTCAGTGTGAATGGAAGTAAGAAACAGGAAGAGAGAAATCGCTGTATTGGGAGTATTCTATAGACTTCTCTCACCACCCCCCAATATCAACAAAGATACCAGGAAACAGATCAGAAGCCAAATTTTGGAAAGTTGCCAAAAAAACAGGGTTGTTGTCATGGGGGTCTTTAACTTCCCTAATATTAATGACCAGCAAAAGGTTTAGATGGGGCAGAATTTGTTAGGTGTGTCCAGGAAAGATTCCTGATACAATATTTGGACAGGCCAACTGAGGAGAGGCCATACTGGATCTGGTGCTGGGCAGTGAACCAGATCAGGTGACATGTCACAGTGGATGATATTCAAGGTACAGTGATACAATTCCCTGACCTTTACCATAACCTTCAAGAGGGATAGGAGCAGAACTATGGGAAAGTAATTTTATCAAGGAGGGGGAATTATGATGTTATTAGGCAGGAACTTGGGATTGTAAATTGACAACAGATGTACTTGGGAAAATGCACAACAGAAATGTGGAGGTTGTTTCAGGAGTACTTACACAGAGTCTGATTAGGTTTATCTCATTGAGGCAAGGAAAGGATGGTAGGGTGAAAGAACAGTGGTTGACAAGAGATATGGAATATCTACTAGTCAAGGGTTTGAAAGAAGCTTACTTAAGTTTTAGAATGTAACAGGGCTCTAGAGAGTTACAAGGTAGCCAGAAAGGAGGTTAAAAGTGGACTTAGGAGAGCTAGAAGAGGACATGATAAGGCCTTAATAAGTAAGATTAAAGAAAACATGCAAGGTATATGAAGATCAGGAGGATTAGAGTACAGTAGGACTGATAATGGATAGGAAAGAAAACATGCCTAGAGTTGGAGGAGGTAGGGGAAATTCTTAATGAATAATTTGTTTCAGTATTCACCAGTGAGAGGGAACTTGGCATTTGTGAGGATAATGTAAAACAGAATAATACACTACAATATGTTGATGCTAAGGAAGTGTATATACTGGAAGTTCTCAAAAACATTAGGATAGATAAGTCCCCAAGGGCTGGATGGGATATATAGCAGGTTGATGAAGGTAGAGCAGTGAATGTGTTATATGTAGATTTTAGAAAGGCATTTGATAAGGTTTCCTATGGTAGACTCATTCAGGAAGTCAGAAGGCATTAGGTGCAGGGAAACTTGACTGTGTGGATTCAGAATTGGCTTGCTCATAGAAGGTAGAAGGTGGTTTAGGTGAAGGTATTCTGACTGGAGGTCAGTGACAAGTGATATTCCTTAGGGATCTGTTCTGGGACCCCTGCTCTTTGTGATTTTTATAAATGATGGATGAGGAAGTGGAAGGGTGGGTTATTAAGTTTGCAGATAACACTAAGGATGGTGATATTGTGGATAATGTAGAACATTGTCAAGAGTTACAATGGGACATTCATAGGATGCAGAGATGGGCTGAGAAGTGACAGATGGAGTCCAACCTGAAAAAGTGTGAAATAATTCACTTTGGAAGGTCAACCTTGAATGCAAAATACAGGGTTAGTGGCAGGATTCTTAACAGTATGGAACTGAGGTGGCTTGGGAATAGATCCCTCAAAATTGCAGCTCAAGTTGATGGGTGTTTGGTCTTTATTAGTCGGATAATTGAGTTCAAGAGTCACAAGGTAATGTTGTAGCTCTGTAAAGCCCTGGTTAGACCACATTTGGAATATTGTGTTCAATTTCATTGCCTCATTATAGGAAGGCTGGGGAAGCTTTAGGTGCAAAAGAGATTTACCAGATGTTGCTTGGATTGGAGAGGTGACTTCATAAGAGGTGTACAAGATGATAATAGGCATAGATCAACTGGACTGCCAGAGACTTTTTCCCAGGGCAGAATTAGTTAATGCAAATGGGCATAACTGTAGGGTAATTGGAAGAAAGTTTTTTTTTAATTGAAAGTAAAGTTTTTTTTACACAGAGTTATGGGTGTGTGGAATGCGCTGCCAGGAGTGATGGTAGGGGAAGACACGTTAGGGACATTTAAGGATCTCTTAGATAGGTACAGATCAAAGAAAAATGGAGGGCTTTGTGGGGGAAAAGGATTAGATTGATCTTATAGTAGATTAAAAGTTCAGCATAACATGGGTAGAAGGGCCTGTACTGTTCTGTAATTTTCTATGTTTTAAATTTCTGGTTGAATTCATGTGAGCACTTTAGATTAATTTCCCTGAGTGTCTAGAGCATTAATGTGGAACTTGAAATGCATTTTTGCATCAAAGGACTTCATGCAGATGAAATGGGGGAGAAAATCAAGGATAGATGCTTGGGAAAGTTCTGAGGCAATTGCTCAGAAGCAGGAGCAAAGTAATTACATGAGATTCCCTGAGTAGACCTGGATGTGTAACTGAACCAAAAGATGGTCATAGTTGGCTGGAATACAGAGAGGTTTTAAAAAAGTGGATTGATTAGCCTTGTCAAATGCAGTCAAGAAGGATGAGGAAGAATGGTGCTCTGGAGTCAGTCACATAGGATATCCATCATGACAGGCAAAAACATGTCATGATAAAGCTGGAAGGTTTTCAGTATAATCTGTTCTCGCTCTAAATAACAGCCTCAGTTCCAGACCCTATTGCCTTGAATATGAATTGATGCATTTCCAGATACACTGCTTGTTAAAAATAGCAGGATATTCATAAAAATCTCTGCAGTAATTGGAATAGTTTGCCATTCTTTTTCACTGAAATTGATTCAGATTCCATTGTATAATTTGTGAAGTTGGGTGGCAAGGTACTGGTTGAAGTATTTCAATGAAGATTAGTGTTTCAGAAAAGACAATAAGGCATATCTTATCTCAGATCAAATAAAAATCTTAGAAGTAATTATTAATTACTCCCTTTTTTTCTTTTATTCATAGGAAGGTATCTTGAGTTCATGGATTTTCTACAGTGACAATACAGCAGCACCACTGACTCTCTACAATGTCAAAGACTACAACCTAACGATTAGTACACTAAATGATAAAGTGGTCTCTTCTAACCAGGACTCTGCTTGGCCCCTGATATTAGCAGAAGGTGAAGGATCAGGTGAATTTATCAAGGTGGAACTGGGTATCTGTGAACTCTGTAAAAAGGCAAACCGCAAGAGCATACTGTTTGTGACATTTGTTGATGTCAAGGTTCGCTTTGGATCTGATGATGACTCAGAAGAAGACTTAGAAAATACTGGTGAGGATTATGCACCTGATGGAGTTAGATTTGAAGGCAACCCATTTGGTCATAAACCAAAAGAGAAGGGTCAATTTGATTTCCTCCCAGACATTTCTTCGACAGGTAACCGTGAGGAAAGTGTTATGTGGAAGACCAGCACAACTGTAAAATCAGCTGTGGAAGATGACTCAAAGGCAGAACGAGGCAAGGGTGTTGATGGCATGCAAGATAATGGAGTGCATTTTGATAACACAGGGATGCCTAGCATGCCTCTTGACATTGATGTCACGGATCTACCAAAAGACCTTGCAGATCCTGATGATGAGTATGCCCCAACACCAAGGGGTCTAACTGATTTGGAGATTGGAATGTACGCACTGTTAGGAGTCTTCTGCCTCGCTATACTTGTTTTTCTCATCAATTGCATTGTATTTGTCCTCAAGTATAGGCACAAACGTATTCCCCCAGAGGGTCAAGCTAGCATGGATCACTCTCACCACTGGGTTTTTCTAGGCAATGGACAGCCCCTTCGTACCCAAGCTGACCTCTCACCCCAACCTGAAAGTCCTGGAAATCCCTTGGAAAACATCCAAACCTGCTGCCACAATGACCATCAGAGCAGTGGCAGTTCACAGACAAGTGTACAGAGTCAAGTGCACAGCAGAGCCGATGGTTCATCTGGGAGCTCAGTTAGGGAACACAGTGAGGATCCTCTGCACTCACCCACCTCCAAACGCAAAAGAGTCAAGTTTACTACTTTTGCCACCTTGCCGTCAGAAGAGCTTGGCTTGACATACAACTGTATCCCTATAGCTGATGAGGAAGACATTGAGTGGGTCTGCCAGGATATGGGTCTCAGAGACCCAGAGGAACTACAAAACTATATTCAGAGAATAAAGGAGATTGCCTAGGCTGCTGCTACTTTACTTTGCTGCATTTATAGTTACCAGATGTTTGTCACATTATACAGTTTTTTGTTTGGTCCACAGAAGGAAATGGCAGTGCTTGGAGACTGGGTGAACAGAAAAACATGCTCCAGCAGCACTTTTGGTCAAATGGGCACTGATGATGCTGCAATTAACAAAATGGATTTGCACTGAGAAGTTGGTCAACCTTTTCGCAAAATTACTCTCCATTGAAACAGTATTGACAAATCACAGCTGATGATTCAAAAAATGATTGGTTTAGCACAGGGGCATACTGTTTGCTCATAGTGAAATAAAAAGCATGCCGAATCGCTCTATGTAGGCGATGGTGAAATGGGACGGCATTGGCATTTTATTTTCAACTTGGACTCCAGAACACTGAGAGCTGCGGAAAATTACCTATTCTGCACAGTGTGGGATTGTTATTAGATGTAAAACACTCCTTGTAGTTGATAGGTATGAAAGAAAAAGTACGATAAGACCCTTTCCAAAGTGGTCTGCCACTGTAATGAGTTGATTGGTTAAGACAAAACTGGAATTGAAACTAAGTGGCAACTGTTGATTTTTTAAAAAGTATTTTAATCACAATTTGACACAATGTACAGACAATTCTGTACATTGACAACTTCCATTTCATCCACATTTCGGTTTCATTTATTCGCAGTAATGGAAGCTGTTGATGCAAGAGCATGGCACAAATTGCAGTGTTACTACTGGTTGTTGGAAAGCTGATACATGAATGATTAATCAAAGTTGATATGAAAAGGTTTCTCTGTTTATGGGAAACAAATAATGTTCTCAGTGAAGTGTGATAGCAGCAATCTATAAACATTTGTTATTGGCCTCATTTCATTTTAATTTAATATGCACATTTACAATGCAATTTATGGAAACACTAAAGCAGAAATGTCCATATATGACCTTTCTTAATTAACCGCATCGGCAATCAATTGTGCTCAATTCCAAAAGAAAGCAAAAATCTTAATTTGCTGGAATTGGGATTCAGTGGTTTTAATCACAGAACAACACTGAAAAAATTAATACTTCCAAGAAGATTATTTATATTTCCTTGAGGTGGTTAGCAGCTACTTTAAATCAGTGAGAGGCATTGACAGAAAATAAACCAAATCCATTGGCTTTTGTAAATTGCCAAAGGAAAATTTAACTTAAATGGCCAGCTGTTGGCAAAATGCAGGTAAGGTGTTGGAATGGCCTTTCTAATTAGTGAAGCTGTAACAAAACACCAACGTCAGTTGTAGGCCAATGGAATATGCTGACTGATCCACTAGATCTACTATGAATTGAAGGAGGATTATCAGGAAATGACAGATTAATAACAAATGAAATAAAACATTTCCTCATTACTATTTCTCCTGAAAAAAACCTGCATCAGGTACTTTGCAGGTTTAAACAATAATAAATCCTCAAGAATGAGGTGATTTAGGTGTATTTCATCTTTATGGAATGATGTATACATATTATATACTCTATATGTAGGTATATATAGATTTCTATATCATTAAACCAAGCCACAACATTAAGAAAGTTGTTGGTTAAGTTTCACTCTCTTGTAGCTTTCACTAGGCCTTTAAGAAAGTCATTTTCATTATAAACTGATAGTTCTGATGGCTGAACATATTTGAAGCCTCAGTCAGCAGTTCACTGTCTGTTCATGGTTTTATTAATAAGTTTATAAACTTCACAAAAGAAATCCACCAGGCAGAGATTTCTGACTCAATGCTTGACAGCTCACAATCCTTCAGTTCATTAAAATGATCAGCGAAGAAACAGTGGCTGGGAAAATCACATATAGAAAATCCCAGAGTTTAGCTTAACCCAGAGCATGGATAAACCACAAGAGGATCTATCTCGATTTTCATGCAGTCCTGTCAATTTTATGACATGGTACAGCCTTATGGCTAAAATGCATATGAAATATAACTACTTAACAATTTAACCTACTGTATAATCATTTTCAGTGTCTTTTCTGTTCAATATTGAAGCAAAAGTATGACTTCACTTTTTGGGCAGTTATCTTGAGGTTGTATCAAAAATGCATTCCAATTGTAATAATGAGAAGGTTGAGAGTACTTCAAAAGTGCTCTTTAGACACAGTTTTCTCTCACTAATCTGCACCCAACAATCACTTAACCAGCATCTCATTTTTCTGTAATCATGGCCTCAGCTTTTGTAACTCCATTCCAAATATTATCACCTTGTTATTTCCATTCCAGCCTATACAAAGATCCAGTAAACCCAACTTTTAAAATGTGCCTTTGACTAACTTTCCTAACTTCTCCACCTTTTTCCACTGTGAAGCGCCTTGGGAGTTTTGCTATATTTAATGCAGATTCCAAGTTATTACTGCTTGTCTTGAGATTGTAAAATTTCAAGGTTTGTGTACAGCACACAATTTATATCATTATTCCAAATATGGAGAGAGATTGCCGCAAAATTCTAAGTGTGTTTGAATTCATTGTTTTATAACATTCCTTTGTCTAGTGCACAGAAATAACCTTTATCCATAATGTTCAATGTAGCATGAGTGCAGCTTAGAACTGTAAAGTAAATAATATGGAATAAATGTATAGGTCCAGATATTTCCCAGCTGATATTAATGAACATACATTTTGCATTTTCATCTGCGTTATAATTATTGCCATTATCACAATGGCAATAAATCTTCATGATTTAAAATAATCAAACTATCACATCATCAACAATGCTTTTAGGTTTCTGTAACAATTCCAATTTAATTTGTTTCAAGGGAGCATGACCAGAAACCAACAGGTCTTATTTTCTTGTCAACTGTAGAGCTGATATGTGAATCCAAGCCAACTTGTTGAGGGCAGTTTCCATCCACTTGATTGGAGTACTCTGGTTGGACTATTCATTTTCTCCCTTTTGTCCCAGGTATATGTCTCCTTCTAGACTCCACATGCCTCTTTCCAATGGAGACTCCCCATCGCTTTCTATCTTCCTCTTCAGTGAGAAATCAGCTTCTGCCCAAAATATCACTTAACCAGCATCTCATTTTTCTGTCATCATGGCCTCAGCTTGATAAAATATGTAGTATTAAGCGTCTCTATGTATCATTGTTTATTGTGCATCTATGACATCATGGTCAACCATGAAATATCTAAAATTCTCCAAGCATAACCCTGCCTTTTTTTGTGTAACTTGTGTAGAATACTTAGAGCTGCATGCTTTGTAAACCATGTTCTCAAAGACCATACTGATACATTCTATTCATTTTAACTCATTACTCTTCAATTAAATGATTTATAGCTTTAATGATTGTATTCATATTTACCAATAAATATTCAAAGATCCATTATATACTTTGAAAGCCTCCTCATCTATTTCACAGAATCCTGGATAATTTCTGTCAATGTCTCCCCTCTTCTAGATGCAGGTATTGAAAGTGTTGCCTAATTAGCCCATATACTGTAGGAGCAAGACAGTTAGGGAATCTACTAGCAGCACTGGGAATCAAGCACTGCTACAGGAGATTCATCTATTGAACTTTCCAGGCTTAAGATCAATTGAAAATTCTTCCATGTATCAGCTTTCAAAAAATAACCATTGAGGCTACATAATGTTATCAAATTAATGAATGGTGCACAAGTAAAATTATACCAACTCTTTATACAATATATATAGTATACAGTAACATAAGTTAATTTAAGTCCTGTTATCATCCTTAATACAGTCTAATCAGTACTTCTGTCCTCCTTGTCTTGGTCTTCCTTTCGTATAAGAGTGCTTTATATTCATTTTATTTACCTATCAAAACCAACTACGTGTTCTTGAAATCTGAAAATTGGTCATTTTACTTGGTCTACATTTCCTTCAAAATGCACTAATTCTAATTCCTTATAATTCATAAATGATGTTCGGATAATTTCATATTTTTCCCTCTTCTCTCCTACAGCATTGTGCTTCATACACTGGTGGGCTGTTAGATTTAATTGCTCCAAGACCATTGAAAACAATTATAAATTACTACCCAAAACTTTAGCGTTTTCCTCGTTCAGGAGTTGCTTCCTGGCTTGCACATATTATTCAATGTGAATGTCTGCCTCAACAGATCACTAATAGGAGTCTACAGCTTTAAATATTTGATAACAATCTTAGATAGAAATTGTAGAGTGCATAGAAACATACTCAAGTGGAACTGTTTGAAGCATTGCACCCATTTCATCCATGACAGCAGGACTCTGCATGACAAGCAAGTAGTTGTGCATGGATGTTGAAGCTAGAGGATTCCCCAGATCAGTGGCTAAGCATAAATTTGTGATTCATGTGGAATCCCTTAATTTATTTGTATGTGCCTTGTATGATCAGAGTTCTTAAAGGAATGGGTTCTGTATGATAATCGTTGGTGGAAATATTACTGGATTTAGGCCAGTTACTTCTAAGAGTGTTGAGGGAGTCAGAAAGTCCAACTGCAAAGCACAATGACTTACAATATGTATGGGCTATTCCTCTAAGAAACATGAGTTGGTCTTCTGACAAGGTCTTACTTCCCAGAGAAGGCCCACGCTTTCTCCTAAATGTCAAATGAGCATTACATAAAGATTGACATCATATTATGTTCCCAGCAGTTTCCATGCATAATGTACACACCAATGGTTATATCTTTGTCTTGATCATAAATTATATTTTCCACATCAAATAACATTTGGATTATATTTCATGAGATTGCAAAATTAGCAGCTATGGGTAGTTGCCCTGTAATGAATCCCACAAAACTTGAAGGGAAAAAAAGACATGTTTATCATCAATAGTGTGAAAATAATTGTATGGCTGTGCAACAGAAAGCATTGTGATGCAAATAATGGTGAAACCTGGAATTTAAATTCCATGATAAAATGTAGAACACTAAATCGTCCTGTAAAAACAGGTGGAAAGAGTTATTCAAATAAAGAAGTGAAAGGGCCCATATTATCCTAGAAACATAGAAAACCTATAGAACAATACAGGCCCTTTGGCCTACAAAGCTGCACCGAACATGTCCTTAACCTGAGAAATTACCTCGGGTTACCCATAGCCCTCCATTTTTCTGAGCTCCCTTTGCCTGTCCAGGAGTCTCTTAAAAGACCCTATTGTATCCGCCTCCACCACCATCACCAGCAGGCCATTCCACGCACTCACCACTCTCTGCATAAAAAACTTACCCCTGATATTCTCCTCTGTACCTACTTCCAAGCACCTTAATATAGTGCCCTCTCATGCTGGTCATTTCAGCTCTGGGGAAAAGCCTTTGCCTATCCACACAATCAATGTCTCTCATCATCTTATACAACTCTGTCAGGTCACCTCTCATCCTCCTTCGCTCCAAGGAAAAAAGGCATGCTCCCCAGTCCAGGCAACATCTTTGTAAATCACCTCTGCACCTTTTCTATGGTTTCCACCTCCTTCCTGTGAGGTGACCAGAACTGAGCACAGTACTCCTAGTGGGGTCTGACCAGGGTCCTATATAGCTGCAACATTACCTCTCGGCTCCTAAACTGAATCCCACGATTGATGAAGGCCAATGTACTGTACTCTTTCTTAACCACAAAGCACAGCAGCTTTATGTGTACTATGGATTCGGTCCCCAAGATCCCTCAGATCCTCCACACTGCCAAAAGTCTTACCATTAATACTATATTCTGTCATCTTATTTGACCTACCAAAATTAACCGCCTCTCACTTATCTGGGTTGAACTCCATCTGCCAATTCTCAGCCCAGTTTTGCATCCTATCAATGTCCCGCTGTAACCTCTGACAGCCCTCCACACCATCCACAACACCTCCAACCTTTGTGTCATCAGCAAATTTACTAACCTATCCCTCCACTTCCTTATCCTGGTCATATATAAAAATCACAAAGAGTAGGGGTCCCAGAACAGATCCCTGAGGCACACCACTGGTGACCGACCTCCATGAAGAATATGACCCGTCTACAAACTGTTCTTTGCCTTCTGTGGGCAAGCCAGTTCTGGATCCACAAAGCAATGTCCCCATGGATCCCATGCCTCCTTACTTTCTCAATAAGCCTTGCATGGGGTACCTTGTCAAATGCCTCGCTGAAATCCATATACACTACATCTACTGCTCTACCATCATCAATGTGTTTAGTCACATCCTCAAAAAATTCAGTCAGGCTCGTAAGGCATGCTCTGCCTTTCACAAAGCCATGCTGTCTATTCTTAATCATATTATGCCTCTCCAGATCTTCATAAATCCTGCCTCTCAGGATCATCTCCATCAACTTACCAACCACTGAAGTAAGACTCACTGGTCTATAATTTCCTGGGCTATCTCTACTCCCTTCCTTGAATAAGGGAACAACATCCGCAACTCTCCAATCCTCCGGAACCTCTCCCATCCCCATTGATGATGCAAAGATCATTGCTCATTGATCATTGCTCAGCAATATCCTCCCTTGCCTCCCACAGTAGCCTGGAATACATCTTGTCTGGTCCCGGTAACTTATGCAACTTGATTCTTTCCAAAAGCTCCAGGAATCCTCTTCCTTATTATCTACAATGCTTAATCTTTTCAGTTTGCTGCAAGTCATCCCTACGATTGCCAAGATCCTTTTCTGTAGTGAATACTGAAGCAAAGTACTCATTAAGTACCTCTGTTATCTCCTCCGGTTCCATACACACTTTTCCACTGTCACACTTGATTGGTCTTATTCTCTCATGTCTTATCCTCTTGCTTTTCACGTACTGGTAGAATTCCTTGGGGTTTTCCTTAACCCTGTCCGCCAAGGACTTCTCGTGGCCTCTTCTGGCTCTCTTAATTTCTTTCTTGAGCTCCTTCCTGCTAGCCTTACAATCTTCTACCATTACCTAGCTTTTTGAACCTTAAGCTCTTCTTTACTTCTTAAGAAAATCTGGTTCAATGATGGAAAAAGGTCTGTCCGAGTTCAGAATACTCAGATTTAAGATAAATAATGGCAAAACAGACTGTTTACATTTATTTAAATGCACATTGTTCAGAAAAGAACAAAATAGAATAATGCAACACTAGCCTCTTGGATTCCTTTAGTAATTGTTGGGAAAAAAAACCTAATAGGCCACTTCCTTAAGTAATTCAGTGAAAAGGTGAATCATCTTCCAGGCAATAAATGATAATTTTCCTCACTGAGTGTGCCAGGCCTAAATTGCATTGCGGCTTGTTTCTGCGGCACTCTACGCTGATGTGCATCTGAGTCCTAGCTGATTTTGTCCCTACACAGTTTTAGAGAGGGAGAAATGCCAAGTCTTGCAAACATGATTGCTGTCTCTCAGTTGGCATTATCATAAAGCAGTGGTGTCAACAGGACAACCTTAGATTATTCCCCCCCCCCCATTATTTCTTTATTTCAGTTGGTATTGAACTTTTTTGTGAGGAATTTGGGGTAAAAAAGAGTTTGATGTTGATGGCTGATGCACACTGAAGGGCCTGTTTCCATGCTTTAAGCACATGGGCCTCAGAAATGCACAGTGACAAAAACAAAAAAAATTAGCACAAAATTTCCTAACTGCTGAGAAAATTAGACATTTTAGGTGCAGGGATCTCAAAGCATTCACCTTTGTTATTGTTAACTGGCTTGTGAATAACAAACACTTCTGGTTATGGTTTACACCTGCATCAGGATATTGATTAGACCATTCATATCCCTTTGTCATTCTTTAGTGTAGCTCCTGCCAGCTTTGAAAATTGTCTGCTATTACTCACATCAGAATCACCAGAATTTAATGATAGGGGCAATTGGCAATGATGAATAAATGTAATAAGTATTCACATATAAAATAAATTTCATAGTCTGTCATATTCCATCACTGTCACCTTCTAGGATGTTTAAAACAACACCTGATTCAACAAAGTTTAAATGAAAAGTAATCTTATCTATAAATGATATGTATAATTGTAAATACTGAGAGGCTGATTATTTAGGTATTATTTTATATCACAAAATAGATAAGTGAATTAGCATTAATCACAAATATATGTAGGTTATACTAATTCATAATCATTGGCCATTTAAAAAATACAGCAGTCGCATCACAGGCCTGTATTTTTTCATATATAGAAAGCATTTGGGCTGTTACTCACTGGGAGGAAAAATACAATTGGTAAAGTTTCTCCAAAATTGTAGAAATGTTTTATTATAAGTACAGATTCCTATGTTCATTGTAAAATGTTTGTATTTTCCATGTTACTGCTTGTGATGATTATTATTTCTACTTCAAATTATCCAAAATAAAAACCCTCTTTTTAGTGCCTCTAAAGGCACATAAAGCAAAATAGAAATATTGGGATAAAAATTCATAAATCCTGAGAAAAATAAGTAAATAATTTAGAGTTCTCTAAAAACATTTATCTTTATAATAAATTGAAAGCTGATCCCTAAATGCCAAACAATTCTGAATATGATTACACCAGCCATGATTTAGGATATTTTGATATATTTTAATGAAGTTCCTGCCAGCTTTGAACAGGGACCATTAGCCTCAAGAGTTCCACCTGAGCACTTAATGAAGGACACAATTGGCAGAGGTTTGTTTATAGTTAAATAATCAATATTCAATTTATTTTCCTCACACATAGTAAGAATTGTGCACTGGATTAAAAACAAACCTCCAATTGTATGTACACGTTCCATAAACTGAAGAAGTATTTTATCAAATCAGATTCCACTTTTCAGTGTTGGGCTCATGAAGAAACTATTATGTGAGTTATATTATTACATCTGGCAACGTCTATTATTTTTCCAGCAAATATCCATTCTCTGATTGGTGATATAGCAATAAATGATGAATTGGTAGGCTCTCAGGATGAAGCAAGCTAGATGAACTTCCTATATATGTTCATATTATTCCATTTCTGATACATTTGCCAGCCTGAATGGTGTTCTATTATTTTTACTTCAGTTTATTCTTCAATATGTAACTTATCTGAACACTTCACAGTCATCCTCCATCATTCTTTGACTTGACTTAAATCGTTATTTACGTTCCAAGCATGAAATTCACAAACATCTAAAATGATCTAAGTTCTAGCCAGTAAGATTCCTTATTCTGAACATAAATGATTGAGCCAATTGATCAGAATCCAGTATGTGACTCACTCTGGGGATCCATTATTCGGTATGTAAACCATCTGAACTGCTCAATTAAATACTAGCCTGTAATTCACTCAAAGGATCTATTATTTGATATATTTCAACAATTTAAGATGCTTGATTAGTTGCTTGCCTGTAATTCATTCCTGGAATCCATTATTCTATGTATAAACATGTGAACCGTTTAATTAGATTTTGAACTGCATCTCACTCTGGGGATCTATTATTTGACACAGTTTAAGAGCAGTTACTCTCACCTTTATAACATCAAAAACCTAACCTGTTTTAATGCAGAGGACATGCTAAATGAAAATATTTACAGTTTATCTTTCATTTGTTATATTAATATTTATAATTGAAAAAAATAAAATCTAGGAACTACTGAACAATTGCACCAAATTAATTTCATCCCTAGTTTTCCCCAGTTTTTTTTTATCCAAGACCAAGTAATGAACTAATGCTCATAAAACATTTTTCCCCAAAGAACTGTCAATATCCAAATCTATGAATGCAATTAAAAACACAAATTTTGGCAAGCACTTGATATTAAGTTCTGTTGTACAATATATTCTTCAATTAATCAAACACATTTTTTATATTTCAAACAGTAAAGGCTGTCTCTACAGCCATGTTATCCCAGCATGCCTTGCAATCGAAAACTCTCTTTGCATACATCATGAAATTTGTTGTTTTGCAGCAGCATAATAATGAAAACTATAAATTACAATAAAGATGTATTTAAAAATATTAAATTAAATAAATAGTGCAAAAGGAGAGGGGAAAAATACTGAGGTAGTGATCATGAATTCATTGTCCATTCAGAAATCTGATGGCGGAGAGGAGCGAGATGGACCACCACGCTGTTGTGTGTTGATGACAGATCAAGACGTGTGTGCATTCACGTCTTTGTCTGGTCACAGAGAGAGGCACAGCCACCATGGTAGGCCTTCAATTAAACTTACTGTGTAGCAAAGCCTATATACATCATTGTGTTTGTGCTTTAACCTTTGATTCTGATTTGACTCTTTTCTATTAAGACTTTGAATAAACATTGGAAAAAAGTGAATTCAGTGGAGAACTTAGTTTGCATAAATTATAAGAAATGAACAGACACATTGAATCTATGGAAATAAACATTTATAAAGTAGTCATTTCTGTAAATGCTATCAGGTAAGGGTTACAGGTGATCAACTTTTTTCATTGCATTAACTAAATTGTATGTGTCAATCACAAAATCTAGGATTCTGAATGGCTTAAGGGCAGAGTGAATAGACTAGAATTAAAATATCACTGAACAATACATGAAAGAGCTAAGTATTTAAAAAAATAATTAAACCTCAGATTTCTAATCTTTATTCAATTTGCTATTAACTATACAGCTATCTGAATGCATCAATTGGTTATAATTTTATAACTATTACTTAAATCATCTAAGTTATCTTAACCCTTTGATTATGTACCAAGCATGTAATGTATAAACATTTAAAATGCAGTGGAGAGAATGAGAGAAAATGAATAATTTTCTGCATTTTTCACTTTTTCACATTAATTGAGGCCAGTATATGGTTAAATCCAATCACCTTCTAATTATCCTCAAAAAAGTGCAACAACTTGGACCTTTAAAAGGATACAAAATACTGCATTCTGCATGATGCTCCTCATTTTACAACATCTATATGGAGATCTGTAGGACAACATAAATAATTTGATAAATCATTCAATAAGGCAATTTTTAAATATTCTCAGATGAATCTTTTTCTCTGACTTCATTCATTTAATAAGAACTTTAACCTGAAACAAAATGTCTGGCTTGGTCTGCCGATCAGGTCCATGTGATGGTCTAGTCAGAACCTTACACCATGTACAACAATATTTCACATGCTTTCCTTGATCTTTTACGTGGAGACTGGCAAGGCCAAAAATTGGCAATTGGTAGCCCTGTGGATCAGCTTGCAAATAGACCAGTTTCTTCATTCACTAATGGGACAGAATAAGTGAAACCTCCAAGCAAATTCAGTCTTAAAAAGGCTGGCTATTTAAAGTACAATGGAATGTTAAACCAAAGCCCCGCTAAACTAAGATATGTGAATTAGTTGGAGAAATTTGATCAAAGTATAACATGTATTTCATGGGGTCATTCTTTAAATTAAAATACCTTGGGAAGTGTGTGCTCTGATTTTTGGAGATCATTTTTGGCAGTCCCTGAGGATTATCTTTCATTCTGTTTCTATGAGTTCTAGATAACTGATGAGGAAGGTTCAGTGGATGGCTGCCAATCAAACAGTCTGCTTTATGCTCCATCACGTGCAATCTTCTCCCCAACATCCAGGATGTCTTCACAGACCGATGCCTCTAAAAGGCAGCATCCATCAATAAGGAACCCCATCACCCAGGACAGGCCCGCTTCGCATTGCTACCAACAAGAAGGAGGTACAGGAGTCTGAAGGCACACAACTAAATGATTCAGGAACAGCTTCGTCCTCTCTGCTATCAAATTTCTGAATGTACATTGTATGCATGAACACCACCTCACAATTTTTGCACTACTTATTTAATGTATGTACTGTAATTTACAGGTGTTATTATTACATATTGCAAGGTACTGATGCCACATAATAAGTTTCACAACATATACCAATGATATCATAAGACCATAAAATATAGGAGCAGAAGTAGGCCATTTGGCCCATCAAGTCTATTACACATTTTCAATTTTAGACTATAAGACCATAAGACAAAGGAGCAGAAGTCAGCCATTCGGCCCATCGAGTGCTCTGCCATTTTATCATGAGCTGATCCATTCTCCCATTTAGTCCCACTTACCCGCCTTCCAGTCAACAAGTACAATGCCAGAATCTATCGATTCTTAAAAGATCATTGTTAATGCCTCTACAATCTCTCCAGCTACTTCCTTCAGAACCCAAGGGTGCATTCCATCAGGTCCAGGGGATTTATCCACCCTCAGACCATTAAGCATCCTGAGCACCTTCTCAGTCATAATTTTCACTACACATACTTCACTTTCCGACACTCTTGAATGTTCGGTATACTACAGATATCTTCTGCTGTGAAGACTGATGCAAAATACGCATTCAGTTCCTCTACTATCTCTGCGTCTCTCATTATAATATCTCCAATGTCATTTTTTTTGGTCCAATATCTACCCTCAACTCTCTTTTTCCCTTTATATACTTTAAAAAGCTTTTAGTATCTTCTTTGGTATTAGTTGCCAGCTTTCTTTCATAATTCATCTTTTCCTTCCTAATGACCTTCTTAGTTTCCTTCTGCAAGTTTTTAAAAGCTCCCCAATCCTCGATCTTTCCACTAACTTTGGCTTCCTGGTATGCCCTCTCTTTTGCTTTTACTTTGAGTCTGACTTCACTTGTCAGCCATGGTAGTGTCCTTCTGCCATTTGAAAATTTCTTCTTATTTGGAGTATATCTGTTTTGCACTTCCCTCATTTTTCGCAGAAACTCCAGCCATTGCTGCTCTGCTGTCCTTCCTTCTAGTGTCCCCTTCCAGTTCCCTTCTCATGCCATTGTAATTTTCTTTATTCCACTGAAATACCAAGACATTGCAATTTAGTTTCTCCTTTTCAAATTTCAAAGTGAACTCGATCGTATTGTGATCACTGTTCCCTAAGGATTCCTTAACCTGAAGCTCTCTTATCACCTCCAGATCATTGCACAACACCCAATCCAGCACAGCCGATCCCCTAGTGAGCTCAACAACAAGCTGTTCTAAAAAGCCATCCCTTGGACGGTCTACAAATTCTCTCTCTTGAGGTCCAGTACTGGCCTGGTTTTCCCAATCCACTTTCATGTTAAAATCCCCAATGATTATCATGGCATTGCCCTTCTGACACACCTTTGCTATCTCCTGCTGTAATTTGTAATCCACATCCTGGCTGCTATTTAGAGGCCTGTATACAACTGTCATTAGTGTCCTTTTACACTTGCCATTTCATAACTCTACACCTTCTGATCCTGTGTCATCCCTTTCTAATGATTTAATATTATTTCTTATACACAGGGCCACACCACCCCCTCTGCCAACTAACCTATCTTTCCAATACACTGTAGATCCTTGGGTGTTCAGCTCCCAATGGCTGCCATCCTTTAGCCAAGTTTCAGAGATGGCCACAACATCATACTTGCCAATCTGTAGCTGAATTTCAAAATCATCCATTTTATTTCTTATGCTGCGTGCATTCAAATACAACACTTTCAGGTCCAGTATTTGTTGCTTTCTGTTTTAACTACACCACACCTCTGTTGCCCTGTAACTCATCCCTGCTTATATCAAACCTGATTCTGATGTTGAGCACCTTGAGAGTTATTGGAACTGCCTACATCTGAACAAGTGGACAGTATGTTCCTTACTCGTGCCTTGCAGCTGATGGAGAGAATGTGAGTCTCACACCACTGCGTTCCAAGACTATGACTGTTCCTGTAGCCATGTACGTGGCTGGTCCACGAGTTTCTGAATAATAGTGACCTATATTGATGATTGATGACTCAACAATGCTAGTCAATGTAAAGCATTTTCAGTTAAATTCTTCCCTTTATTAACCCAAGCAGGAATATTGTTTAGAAGAGGTATATATATATATAGTTGTCTCTCGTGGTCCGAGGAAGACTACATTGTGCATTCTGGCAGTGTTTTTTACGAGGCCGAGTTGAGAGCTCGACATCAACCCAGCACGGATGGAGAGCGCACTTGGGGGCAGTCTGTCACTGGATTGAACTTGGGAACCTCCGTTCTCCAGCCCGGCGCTGATCTCACTGTGCCACCAGCCGACCTTTTCACAATGTAACCAGTGCGTGAAAGATATTAAAGTGGAAGAGCCTTGCACAGAGACGATCCCACTCTCTCGGCCTCAGAAGTCAGGATCCAGTGGCACGAAGAATCGTTACATCTGGCAACTTCCTTGGCTGCATTGGATGGCCGCGTCTTCTTCAGTGCTCTGCCGTGCCCTACGCATTCCACAATGCGCTGCTGCAACGCCTTCTCAGCCGTTAAACCCCGGGGTTTCCTCCGCCTGATCCACCGAAGCAGTCTTTGCATGCTGGGATGAGCAAATTCCCATCTCACCAAGGTTTTCAGACCTGTTGGCTATCCTCACCTGGTTTAGCCGGCCTGTCAAAGCCCTTGCCCAGGTGTGGCCGCTGTCGTGTGCAAACAGCTACGAGGAGCCACAGGTGAAAGCTGGGCGTTGGTGGGGACCAATAGATGACGAGCCACTCCAAGGAGTGTGACAAGCCCCCCATCTAGAGGTGCTAGCCCTCCCATGCACCCCTTAGAAGAGGTATCACAAAGAATAAGGCAGGTTTACAGTAAGGCCTAAGAAGTTTAGGCAGGATCTAAGGAGCAACCTGAAGCACCCAGACAATTCACTTCTATGTAGTGTCTGGAGGAACATTTCACCAACCAAGGAATAGAAGATAATGGATCCAAAACTGTAAGCTGCTAAACGGGATTAATACAGGCACTTGATGGTCAACATCAGCTAAAGCACCAGCTTCTCTATGACTAACATTTATCAAGCCTACCAGAAGTTACCCCAGTAATGTTTTGAAATGAGCTGTTAGCTTTAATTATGCTGAATGATGAATCTATAACACAAATAACGTACTGTATTACATTTCTTGTTTTTCTTGTTACAGGATAGAGGGCCATTAACCCATTACGGCTATGTTGGCACACAAAGCAACCTGAACCCTTTGATGTATTCTATCTAAAGTTACATTAATATTCCCCAGATTTTATTACTCATCCATGCACAAGCCACAGTTTATAGTGACCAGAGGTCAGGCTTAAACCGGGGTCACTTGACCTGTTTAATTAGCTTCAGTGGAGATACTGAGATGAATATTCAGAATTGCAAACTTTTTTGGTTTTTCCATGTTTGATGTCAGGAGATAATAAAAGCAGAGATGATACACTTAACCCAGATTTAATGTTGAATAATCTTCTTATGCAATTTCAAATACTCTCACTGGTCACTTTATTAAGTATCCCCTGTACCTAATAAAGTGGACATTGTGTGTATGTTCATGGTCTTCTGCTGCTGTAGGCCATCTAAAGCGAGGTTCGATGTGCTATGTGTTCAGAGATACATTTCTGCAGAGCACTCTTATAGTGCATGGTTATTTGAGTTACTGTCACCTTCCTGTCAGCTTGAACCAGTCTGGCCATTCTCCTCTGACTTCCTCTCATTAACAAAGTTCTTGCCTACAGAACTGCTGCTCACTGGATGTTTTATTTTGCTTTTCACACCATTCTCTGTAAACTCTAGGGACTATTGTGCATGCAATCACCAAAAATTCCACGGTCAAAGTCACTCGGATCACTTTTCTTCCCTGTTTTGATGTTTACATTGAACAACAACTGAACCACTTGACCATGTCTGCTTGCTTTTATGCACCAAGTTGCTGCCACACGATTGGCTGATCAGATATTTGCATTAATGAGCAGGTGTATAGATGTACCTAATAAAGTGGCCACTAAATGTCGGTCATTAACAAAGACATTCAAATAGTTTTTATGTGAACCAATGCAGAATGAGAAAAAATCCTTTCTCGTGTCTTTATCATTGCATTTTCTGCGGAGATGTTTCACACTCTCACGAACCAGCCCCACCACCGTCTCCTACCATAAGACTTGAGGGTGAATAGGAGGGGGATAATGAACAGACTAAATTATTGCTACTACCCTGATGAGGTGAGACTGGCATGAACAAAGATAAGTTCCCGTGCTAGTGAAGAGGTCAAACGGTAGACTGATGGGGACGTATATCAACGTGCCTTGTGCATTGTCTGGCCTGCATGACAGCTTGCAAAATCTGTCAAGGAACACAGAGCAATCCATCTGGAATGAAGAATAATTTATTTCCATTGGAAATGACAAGTATCTCTAAGCCAGCTGGCATCAATATTTTTGCATTACAGCAGTTGATAGAGCTGATTTCTGTTTTCATGGAAACACAGATGGAGGCCATTCAAACTATTCATGGTTGTTTGAGTGACTTTTTTTTTATTGACCAGGAGTCCAGTGCCGGTCCATTCAAGTTCTGCCAATTCAATCCTGGAGCCAAAGTTTTTAGTTGGGAGCAGATTGCTGATCACCAACACCTACCTAACAGAAAGGAAAACTGCCCGGCATTCAATAGATTAGTCCCACAACCTAAATAATCCCACAGCCAACAGCCATGCAGTCCCACCATATGGTGATCTACAAAAGAAAACATCCATCTGAACTAATTACAGCCCCATTAGTCTATTAAAACTTACCAGGAGTGGTCAAAGGTGTAATTGAGAGTGCTGTCAAGCAGACCCTGCCAAAACATTGGTCAGCAATGCTCATTTTAAGTGACACTCGAATCACTTATCTACAGACTTCATTGCAGCCTTGTTGCAAATCTGTCTGACTAGCTAGATTGAATTATTTAAGTAGGTAACAAAGAAAGTTAATATGACCGTGTGTTTGATGTAGTCTTTGTGTATTTTAGCAAGGCTTTTGCCAAGGTCTTTTGTGAAAAGCCAATTAAAAGGAATGTCCCATCTGAAACAAAGATCCCTTTAAGATACAAAGAAAATGAAAATGACGTAGCATGGATTGGATGAGATATTAAGGATTGCATTAAATCCAAGGAAATGGCTAATAAACATGCCAAGGGAAAAAAACACAAAAATTTGAAGACTGGAAACATTTTAGAATTCAGCAAAGCATGACTGGGAAATTGTTGAAGAAGGGGAAAATGGAATATGAGAGTTAGTTGGTTGGTTGGTTGGCATCCGTATGTCTTGAAGGACAATGGCTGATGATGATCATCACAAACCTGGGCAGAAGGTATGGAGATCCTGCAATACCCAGTCATCAGGATCCCCCTCTCAGCCTCACCAGTGCAGTCTAAAGGAAAGCTTATGAAGCAACACATTTGGCACAAGCTTGGCCACAGGAGCTGTCAAAGGACGTTCAATAACATCCAGCGGTCATAGGGGCTCCACTCCTGATTTGCCTTTTGGGTTTACTTTCATAGCTTTCATCTCTCCCAAGGCTGCCCACAGGGCAGTGGGACTATTTACCCATAGCTGAGGATCTGTATAATGAGCACCAGGGCATGTCCGTACACTGGTGGGCCTGCGTGCTATGTGTGCAGGGGCTAGACCTCCTCCCTGTCCTCTGTGGTTCAGCCTGAGTCCGAAAGGAGTTCAGTTTCTATGTGTCTCCAATGAGGAGGCACTAGAATGAGGCTTGCTGTTGGAAAGGCCATGACAAAGTCTCAATATGAGAGTAGATATGGACAAGCATGGAATAAAATGTAGGAGCATGGGTATCTGAAAAGGAAAAGATTAGTGAGGACAAATGTTAGTCTCTTAAAGACAAACAGAAGAATTGTTAATGGGGAATAAAGAAATAGAAAGAGAATTATATACAGTATGTTGTGTCTGTCTTTGTGGATGAAGACAAAACATCTCTCAGGAGTACACAAGTCCATGGCAAATGAAGTACAAGACATTAATATTGCCAAAGTAGTACAGCTGGAGGTACGAATGAGCATGAAAATTAAAAAAACTCCTGAAGACCTGATGATCCTCTTCAGAGAATTTTGAAGCAGGTGGCAGTGGAGACAGAGATGTTCTGGTTTTCCTCTTACCAAAGTCTATAGATTCAGGAATGGTTTCTGCAGAGGGGTAGCAAATTTGACCCCAGCGAGAGAGAAAAGGGAAACTGAAGCTGTTAATGACACCAGTTGTAAAATAGAACATTACAGATTGGCACAGGCCCTTCAGCCCACGATGATGTGCAGATCTTTTAACCTCTCCAGTCTAACCCTCCCCTCCTACACAGCCCTCCATTTTTCCTCCATACATGTGCCTATCTAATAGCTTCTTAAATATCCCTAGTGTATTTGCTTCCACCAGCATGCACTCACCACTCTCTATGAAAAAAACCTTACCTCTGATCGCCCCCTATACTATAATCAAAACCTACGGCAGAACAGATCTAAAATGGTCACCTAAATTCAATAGAAAATGTAGAACTGAAAACATAGAACATTATAATAGACTATACGCAATTTTCACCAACTGTAAACTCAATCTAACCCTTCCCTCACACATTCCTTTCATCCATGTGCCTATCTAAGAGTCTCTTAAATGTCCCTAATACATCTACCTCTACCACTCCAGGCTATGCGTTCTACACACCCACACTCTCTGTGGGTGCCACAGTAACGTAGAAGTTAGCACAATGCTATTACTGTTCAGGGCATCAATCCCAGTGTCCTCTGTAAGGTGTATGTGTGTTCTCCCTGTGGAATGGTTTCCTCCCACTGTCCAAAGACATACTGGTTAGTAGGTTAATTGGTCGCAGTAAATTGTCCCGTGATTGGGCTTGGTTTAAATTGGGGATTGCTCAAAGAGCCTATTCCGCACATTATCTCTAAATAAATACCGTAGATTCCGGACTACAGAGCGCACCTGATTAAAAGCCGCTGGCTCTAATTTTAGAAAGAAAATCAATTTTGTACTTGTACAGGCCGCACCGGATTTTCGGCCGCAGGTGTCCCACGTTGTAATATGAGATATTTACACAGAAAGATATTACACGTGAGGATTTTTTAACTTTTAATTAAATCCATATGGTAACATAAACAAATACATATTGCAAATGCTTTTTTTCGAACCGTGCCTGTAACGCGGCTACTTTTAAATATACATTGCGTATACTTTTTTACTGAACAACATTCCAATATCTCCTAACGACTGGTAAAAAATATATATACTGCAGCCTACCAGGAAAAGTTATTGATCGCCTTTAACTTAAAAGCAGCATTTCGCTCCGCCGCTCCCCCCCGCCATCCCGTTTATTGCAAACCGGCATTTTTCCCACAAGACGCGGCGAAACCGGGTGTGACGTCATAGCATCCCGGGATGTAGTACAGAAAACAAATATAGTTAAAACAGTTCTAACTTTAACTAACAAATGAATTACTAAGCGAAAATATTATAAACTAAATAACTGCCATAAAGGCAGCACAATGCTTTTCTTCGAGTGTTTTCCATGTTGATGAGGGTGAGTACAAATGACTGATTTACAATAATTTAATTGTGAAAGTGCGCTTGATTTATCGTACAATTTCATTGGACCTCTGTGAACTACTCATCAATTTTATTGGTCTACTGTTACGAGCCAAAATGTTTTTGGCGGCATGAAAAAGAATAATGCATTAGCCGCACCGTATTAAAGGCCGCAGAGTTCAAAGCTGTTCAAAATGTGGGAAAAAAGTAGCGGCTTAAAATCCGGAATCTACGGTAACCTACTCTTTTCTCCAAAATCATGTCTCTTCGTATTTGCCTTTTCAACCCTGGGGAAAGGTCTCTGGGTAACCATTTTTTCTATGGCTCTTATCATCTTGTACACCTCTATCAAGTCACCTCTCATCCTTCCTCATCACACATGTTACACGCTGGAATTAAGGAGATTGAGAGGGGATCTGATTGAAACATATAAGATTATTAACGGATTGGACAAGATAGAGGCAGAAAATATGTTCCAGATGCTGGGAGAGTCCAGTATCAGAGGGCATGGTTTGAGAATAAGGGGTAGGTCATTTAGGACAGAGTTAAGGAAAAACTTCTTCTCCTAGAGAGTTGTGGGGGTCTGGAATGCACTGCCTCGGAAGGTAGTGGAGGCCAATTCTCTGGATGCTTTCAAGAAGGAGCTAGATAGGTATCTTATGGATAGGGGAATCAAGGGATATGGGGACAAGGCAGGAACCGGGTATTGATAGGAATTGATCAGCCATGATCTCAAAATGGCGGTGCAGGCTCGAAGGGCCGAATGGTCTGCTTCTGCACCTATTGTCTATTGTCTATTGTTACCTATGCAGGCAGAATCTGGGTAAATCTCCTCTGCACCCTCTGTACAGCATCCACGTCCTTCCTATAATGAGACAACCAGAATTGAACACAATATCTCAAGTGTGGTCTAACCAGGATTTTATAGAGCTACCTCACTACCTCACAGCTCTTTAATTTGACTAAAGAAGACCAATAAATGATACACCTTCTTTACAAACCTATCAACTTGCGCAGCAACTTAGAGGGACCTATGGATGTGGACGCCAAGATCCCTCAGTCCTCCACACTGCGAAGAATCCTGCCATCTGCAAAATGGTCTGTTTGCCAAGGTTACTTTGACAATCCTCCCAACCATCAAGCAGGACAGAGCAGCACGTACACCACCAGCTGGTTCCCCCTCAAGTCACACACTGTCCCACATTGACAAATGGTAAGAAACATTTGCACCACACATCTTGTACCAGGCATCATCTCCAGTGCAGAGGTTAACTATCTATCCTTAACTTTGACCCTCTATTAATCTGAAACTTAACTGAACTAGTATTATAAGCACTGCAACTCCAACAGCAGGTTGCAAGCTTAGAATTTTTTAGTAAGTGACTCACTTCCTGACTTCCCTAAGCTCCTGAGCTTGACTGGTACAGTGCCAACTGCATGCAAGAACCAAAACACTGTCTAGAATAAAACAGCCCATTTGACAGGTAGTGCATTCTCCAGCCCAAATGAAAACTTTGCCCCCACAAATAGTGAAGTGGTACCATCTACAAAATGGTCTGTTTGCCAAGATTACTTTGACAATTCCTCGAAAAACACCAATCAAAACAGAGTAGCAATTTCCCTCGTCACACACCATCCCTCTCGTTGCTCCAATGTGTACATCTTCTATTACATCTTGAGCAGTGCATTTTAGAGCCGTTGAGTGGTTTGAAGTGTAAGTGTGTGGCTGTGCAGTGGGACAATGTACTTTAAGGCATTTTCTGGGAGAGCAGAATTCAGGAAAAATAATGAGTGTGTTTGAAACCAGATGCCTCACCCTAATCATAGATAACTGAACTGGAAGCTCTTGGTTTACATTTGACAAAGTGGGTCCTGGTTCACCGACATGGGAAAGCAAGTCATCTAGAGGCTAAGGTCTGCTATATTGAATACTCACACATGGTAGGCATAGTATGGCTGCCATCCCATGTAAACCCACAGGTGTAAAAGCACACACATACACAAATGCACACACAAGCAAGATGTGCACATGCGACCTTGCCCACTTCTTCCCTTCTTGCCTGTCACCCAACTCACCTATGCTCCTGTCCAGAGTCCCGTTCACACTCCGGTTTCTATCTCCCAAAGCAGGCTGCACACCTAGGTCCTTTCCAACCCTGGCCCCGTTTGGCCTCACAAATGCAGCTACACTCCCACCCATGTTCCCAAAGATTCCTTCAGAGTCATCTTCAGGCAAATCCGGACGTCAATGAAATTACTCACCTCCTTCAATAAAGTTCATCTCAGTCATTGGGTGATTGGGTTATTTGAAGATCAAGCTTTTGATTTTTCAGAGCAAAAGTAATCCATGCCTGTTATGTTTCTGATACTTGGACTTTCTGCAAAGCACTGGAAAGACATTCTTGCAAAATCTTGCAAATTCCCTAGAAGTATAAGCAACTTAATGTTAGTATATTTCCCAAACATCCCCAATACAGAGGCCTTGGCACACTCAGTCACCTCCACTGATAGCCTATACCACTTGTATGCCTAACAGCAGACTTCTGAAATAGACACGTTATCCCAAGCTCTGTCACTGGAAGGGATTACCAGATATAGAGTGGAAAAGATCCAAGCTTCCTTGAGGGTCACTTCCATTGCCTCAATGGGATCTATGACCACTCAAATTGGAGAAGAAGTGCTATGTAGCTACATAGCACAGTATTGAGAAACTTAAAGCCACACATTAGGAGCACACGGGAGCCCTGTGTATGTGACGGAAGAATTTAGACCTCACAAAATATCCACCTATCCATCCTGTTGGAAATCTCCCACCTCATCTGTATCAGATTCTGCATTAGACTCATTAACCACTTCATATTTCACTAAACTGGAGCAGTAGCAAGTCATATTTCAAGAGACTGAATAAAAGAAGGAATTGTGTATTTACATCTCACTCTCTGATGACTCAGAGGTTGAAGAAAATTTCCAAATCTGTGCTTTGTGCAAATAGTTCTCTCAGTTTATTGCCCTTGATTGAATTTATCCATATTTTTCAAGTTCAAGTTTTTATTGTCATTCAACCATACTGCTAAATGAAACAGCATGCCTCAGGGGTCAAGGTGCAAAATACAGTACATACAGTCACACACAGCACATATAGTTACAATAGCACAATCCAACACAAAATAACATTAGCCCAAGCCCCTGAATGGCATGGCCTGAAGATTGATGGTGCATGGGCTTTTATCCTGAAGCCACATTTCTGCAAGAACGAGCATTCAGAAGTTCCTCATCTTGTGCTGGTTCAGCCACAGATGAAGGCAATCCTGCTGGCCTCACACTGGATCAGACACAAACGAAGGCAATCCAACTTGTTTTCCAGGGAGCGAGCACTGGAGAGCAGCACCAATGGTGAGCTGGCCTGGCACACACCAATGGATTTATAGATGCATTAAGCACAATGTAATTCCAGTGACCATCATGACATGGCAGGTTTTAGCATTTATTAATACCTGTGATTAATTGTAGGCAGGTAAGAAAAGGAAATATTTAATTTTATTTATGTATTTATTGCGATACAGCACAGAATACGCTCACAGCAATTGAGCCATGCCACCCAACAATCCTGCTGATTTAATCCTAGCCTAATCATAGGACAATTTCCAATGACCAACTAACCTACCAATCAATTATAAAAAGCAAAATGCATTTGGTCAGGTACACAGATAGAGAAGCTGAGAGAGGTGTGGGTCTATCACATGCAAATGGGATGAGCTCATTTGGGTAACTTGGTCAGTATATACAATTAGGGCAAAAGGGCCTGTTTCTGTTCTGTATAGCTCTATTATTAAACCATCCATTTAAATCAACTGATTTATAATTATCTTTCTTTACATTCCCAAGTACCCTTGCTCAGCCAAAATCTATCAGTTTTATTTTTTTAATTTTAACCTGACTCGGCCTCAGCAGCATTTTGAGGAAAGAACTCCTGACTTGCTCCTCCCATGGTGTGAAGAATTGCTTACCATCTTCTTTGAAAAATAGCCAAACCTGAACTTTGAGATAATCCCTGCCCACACCACCGTTCCTTCACAAGCAAAACCAGTAAGTTAATTTATAATGATTTCTATAATTTATCTAAGTATCTCATTAATTGAGCAACATGGACAGGTGATTTGTTCAAAAGAGTGCAGACAGGAATTTCCAGAAAATGCCTCAAGTTAACAGACATCATACCTGATGAAACTATTTTTTACGTCTTAATTAGTCCTAATCCAATTAAAAATCCTTGTTAGAAGCAATTATAATCTATCTAAATTAGTCTCAATAAAGTTACTTTCAGCCTGACTATATTAATTTAAGAGTACTTAGTACTAATAACAAAGAACAGCCTAGAAAGTTTTTCTGTACTATTTAGTTACCCCGGTATGTGGACCCATGACATTGTAAAATACACAGCTCATTTAAAGCTGGAATCAGTGAATGATTTTCACATTTGTATGCACAACAGAGTTTTCTGGCTTGAAGCTCGATCTATAAAGAACTTTCATCAACGAAATGCTGCAAATAATTTTCAAAAAGTTAAAAGGTAGCCTTCTTTGTTAGTGATGAGAAGCAACTTGAAGTAATCATACCAAAATAAGAGAGACATTCTAAGCAGAACTGATAACAAAACGAATAACAGCAGCAGGGTAAGTTTGTTAAGAGTCACCCAAGAAATCCATCAGCTATTTAATTACAAACACAAGCTGTTGTGGGGCTGGAAGGTCACAACACCTCAAGTGAAAGAAACAGCTCCTTGGGCGCCTGAAGTAAAATAGAAAACTCGTGGTGAGTGAACAACCTTGAGAATGACACCCTAAATACAAAATTTGCTCCAGTGTTCAAGGCAAACCACTTGCATGCCCGACATCAGTCTCTGTTGTAGCAAGATATGACCAGAATCAGAGTTAGAACAACTAAGAGAAATTCCTAAATCCTCCTTGGGAACAGAAAAGGGACTTTTGCAGCGACTCATGCACCTTGCATTTCATCTGAAGAGGGCCTCACATACCACAATGCTCCTGAAAACCTTAACCTTTCCCTGCAGTGAAACATGCATCAAGCTTAAATCAGTTTGACCTTGCTAGATGGGCAGTCACTTTGTGCCTGTGAATGAAAAATGTGGAAAGCATATAAACTCCAAAGGGCTCTCCTCCTCGAGCAGCTAATCAGTGCCAGTGGTTCACAGTGAATGAGATGAACATCAAGATATGGCTTCATGAATAACATCTGTAGCAGTGCAGATTCCTCCGTATTCGAAGTGGAATCATTCACTCCAGTCAAGTGGAATAGTTAAGGATCCTTACAGACATATGCTGTGATTGAAGAATAAACAAGCAAAAAATCAATATTAACAGTGTAATTGGCAATCAAACTGCTCAGGAAGGCTGGGAAACGTGATTGCTTGATGTGCAGCTACATAACAACAGATTGTGCAGCTGGGCTACTGTGCTAAATGACCTGATGCTGAGTTCTGAAGAAACTGCTACTGAGGACCAGCAGCCTGAGAGACTCCATGCTGAACTGAGATCTTGGCAAATCAGCATTGCCTGACAGATAATTTTGCTGCTGTGTGCACTACAATATGACAGAAGGAATGAAGAGGGAGCCTCGTTCATTGATCCATTCCACATAATTGAAGAATTGTGAACCCCTGTGTCAAACAATGAGCTAGACCGAGCAGGAACAACAGCCTCAATAATGGTTCAGAATGTCATAAAGAGAAGCAGGCCCTTCAGCCCCTTTAGGACATGCTAGCAGTCTGTGCCAATTCCACACCAGTCCCGATTCGCATCACGCTACACTGTCCCTGCGTTGTATCACTCACCTACACACAGTGGGCAATTTATGGAGTCCAGATAATCTCTTCAGGATGTGAGAAGAAATGGAAGCACCCAGAGGAAACCACACGGTCTCAGGCGTAACTTGCAGGTGCCACTCGGACAGCATCAGAATCAGGATGGAGCTGCGGTTTCTGGAGGTGCGAGGGAGCAGCTCCACTAGCTGCACCATCGTGCTGGTTTTGGAATAAGACTGATTTCCTGATCAGACATTTGCTCACATGACCTGTTGTAGTTATGGACATATTCCCAGAGTTCACAGCAACCATCTTATACTAATTCAGGTATAAATTTCCAGCACCTGCAGTCTGTTTATTAACTAACATAGACAGACAGGTATACTTTATTGATCCCAAGGGAAATTGGGTTTCGTTACAGCCGCACCAAGAATAGTGAAGAAATATAGCAATATAAAACCATAAATAATAATAAGTTAATCATGCCAGGTGGAAATAAGTCCAGGACCAGCCTATTGGCTCAGGGTGTCTGACACTCCGAGGGAGGAGTTGTAAAGTTTGATGGCGACAGGCAGGAATCACTTCCTATGACGCTCAGTGTTACATCTCGGTGGAATGAGTCTCTGGCTGAACGTACTCCTGTGCCTAACCAGTACACTATGGAGTGGATGGGAGTCATTGTCCAAGATGGCATGCAACTTGGACAGCATCCTCTTTTCAGACACCACCGTCAGAGAGTCCAGTTCCACCCCCGCAACATCACTGGCCTTACAAATGAGTTTGTTGATTCTGTTGGTGTCTGCTACCCTCAGCCTGCTGCCCCAGCACACAACAGCAAACATGATAGCACTGGCCACCACAGCCTCGAAGAACATCATCAGCATCTTCTGGCAGATGTTAAAGGACCTCACTCTCCTCAGGAAATAGAGACGGCTCTGACCCTTCTTGTAGACAGCCTCAGAAGCCTTCCATGCAATGACTTCCTATGAATCACTTTCAGTTGCAGCCTCCATAACAGTTCAGGGCCCAAGGAGAACCACTCCGCATCTGCACCCTCGACTGCTGTGTCACTGATGAAACAGAAGGAAGAGAAAATACTCACAGACCATCACACCGTCAGAGTAACAGCCGATACTGCAGCTCCAGGGTACCGAACTTTCTTTTGCCATATAACTCACAGAATAATTCTAAGTTCTCGATGTTGGGGAATGAGAAGATGTGTGAGCAAGGTAATAACATATTAACTCTACAAAGTATTCAACAAGAGAAACAATAAAGGTTAGTCTGAGGAAAACTTTTAAAGTAGGCTTTACTCCACCTCTCATAAACCTCACCGTCCAGTCATGTCCCAGACTTCCTGAATGATTGAATAGCACCAAAGAAAATTCAGTAGCTGAACACGTCTTTTATATTTGTGAGAGCCTTGCATGCAGGCTTCCTGTTAAGTTACTCTGTTGTTAGAACCAGGCTGTCGGAAGTTTGTCCCTTGCATGGGCTACGGACATTCATGGAAGAACTGGCTGCAAACAGACCACATCTCCCCGGAATGAGAAGCAAAATCTGGAGCACAAGAGAAGACCTGGCCTGAAGCCGGTGATGACAGAGATGCAAATGCCCTGACAGAGGGCCGAACTCTCAGAGCCCAGAGCTGCCGGTGGACTGAGCAGCTGCAAGCCCGATAATGCCCGAGATTCAGGACTCACGCTGACAGCCAATCAAATCTGATGGCAATGCTACGGACTGGCATTCCCTCCTCTGCCTTTGCAGGACAAACCCACTCCTGACTGATAGCAGGCTCCGCTCCGCTGAAGTGGTCTGAGACTTCACAAAACATGGAAACGCCGGATGGCCTCCAATTGTATCGCAATGGGAAGCAAGGTGAAAGTCTTTGACCAACACAGGAAGTGAGAACCAGACTCCTTTTTCCATGTGAACTCCTGCGTAACTCCTGATGAAGTTTCTTGACCCATAAAATCAACTGTTCATTTCCCTCATTGATTCTGCCTGACCTGCTGAGTTCCTTCAGTTCCTTTCTGTGTCTTGCTCCAGATTTCCAGTATTGGCAAAAACAATGCTTGAAGGAGTCGGTCTCCAGTGTTTACTGCGTTTGGAAATGCAGCTGGATCAGGCCTCCCATGTACACTGGGTGCCCGATAATTTAAGCAGGAATGCGGCACATCAGCACAAACAGAAAGGGAACAAAATGGACTGACTACCCCTCGTCAATGTCGGCACTGAATTCAGACACAGTATGTTCCATGCATCCCTTTCCAAACCCCACCTTCGGCCACATGGAATCCCCAGATACAGACAGACCTACTACCCAAGAAAAAACCAGAGCAGCAGATACATCAGACCATAGAGCAAAGGATCAGAATAAAGCCATTTGCCTCATTGAGTCTGCTCTGTCATTCCATCATGGCTGATTTATTATCCCTCTCAATCCCATTCTCCTGCCTTCTCCCTGTAAGCTTTGACACCCTGACTAATCAAGAACCTATACACCCCTGCCTTAAATATAATCAATGGCTTGGCCTCTACAGCCATTCATGGCAATGAATTCCACAGATTCACTATCCTCTAGCTAAAGAAATTCCTCTTCATCTTCATTCTAAATCGATGTCCCTTTATTTTGAGGTTGTGCCCTCTGCTCCTGCACTCATCCACTACAGGAAACATGCTCTCCATATCTAAACCTTTCAATATTCAATAGGTTTCAATGAAGTTCCCCCCTCATTCTTCTAAACTACAGTGAGTACAGACCCAGAGCCATCAAATGCTCCTCATATGTTAATCCTTTCATTCCTAGAACCGTTCTTGTGAATCTCCTCTGGACTCCAATGTCAGCACAGATGAGGGGCCCAAAGCTGCTCACACTACTCCAAGTGTGGTCTGACCAACGCCTCATAAAGCCTCCACGTTACATCTTCGTTTTTATATTCTAGTCCTCTTGATGTGAATGCTAACATTACATTTGCCCTCCTTACCACCAACTCAGCCTGCAAGTTAATCTTTAGGGAATCCTGCACAAGGACTCCCAGGTCCCTTTACACCTCTGATTTTTGAATTTTCTTCCTGTCTAGAAAATAGTTTATTTATTCTACTGAGGTGTATGAACATACACTTCCCTACACTATATTCCATCTCCCACTTCTTTGCCCATTCTCCTAACCTGTCTCAGTCCTTCTGCAGATTCCTTGCTTTGTCAACAATAACTGCCTCTCCATCTATCTTCATATCATCTTCAAACTTGGCCACAAAACCATCAGTTCTGTCATCCAATTCCTTGATGTATAATGTGAAAAGAAGTGGTCCCAGTATTGACCCCTGTGGAACACAACCAGTCACCAGCAGCCAACCAGAATAGGCCCACTTTACTCCCACCCTTTGCCTCCTGTCTGTCACTCAATCTTCTATCCATGCTGGTATCTTCCCTGTAATACCATGGGCTCTTATTTTGTTAAGGAGCCTCATGTACAGCACCATGTCAAAGGCCTTCTAAAAATCCAAGTACACCACATCTACTGCATCTCCTTTGTCTCTACTGCCTGTTACTTCCTCAAAGAATTCCAGCTGATTTGTCAGGCAAGATTTCCCCTTAAGATGCAGGGAAAGGTTTCTCTTCGAGTCATTATCGTCACAAGTTTATTGTTATTAGGTCGAAACCTTGCAACTCTGGACCAAACAATAACGTGTTTGGTTAAAGCACCAGGCTTTGGTGCAGACCGGTCTGCCGTCAGGGATGTGCTTGCTGATGAGCACAGCAGGCATGGTCATATGATAGATCTGGATTCAGCGCTGTTTTTAGCTGTGCTTCTGTCAGTGTTCACTGCGGTTATCTGGTAACACCCACACTTCCCTAGTTCCGTGCAGGAAGTCGCCACTAATCACTTGGTGCTGCTCTGCATGATGTGCAGTCGTAGCCAAGCCCATGATCAAAGGACATCTCTTCAACTGGCTGACTACTTCGAATTGCAAAACACCGTGAAGGAGTCATGCTGTGTCAGGAGATTAACAGGTCTAGAAATTCATGGCGTCGCTGTTTAAGACGGTTCTGAGTCCTGTGTGGCTGTAACACTCATCTTTAGGGACACTGTCAGACATACAAATGGTGTGCAATACATCATGTACCCAATTGCTATTATGGAGCTGCAGCTGGAGAATGGTGCAGACCACGCAAGCAGAGTTCATGGGAAGACCACTGAGCTTGTAAAGTTACAGGCCATTCCTGCTTCATGGCTGATGTGTGCAAACAACAGCTTGTTAAGACTTTGATTTTCTGCTTGGCCCCAGCCTTCACCTGTACCACAATGTTACCATGTTTTCAGGTGCACACGCCACCAGGACCCAACCTACTTATGCCCTCAGTCCTCAGAAGTTGTCGTCCTCTCCCCATCCCTACACCAAGCACCATTAAGTTCTGACCTTCCCGACTCTAGGACTCGTCCACTGCACATCTCCCCTCCAAGTGCACCCCCATCCCCATCCATGGAGAGTTGCTATGTCTGCGGGTGGATGCTAGAATGCTGCGCACTAATTGGTCTCCCTGCCCTTCTCATCCTCACTCCAGAGCACAAGCTCCCCACCAGAATGATGCCACGTGTTGTGTAACGCCTGGCCCTCAATTGCTTTAATCCAGCAAATCCAGCCTGAAAGATGAACACAATAAAGAACAAGAAAAAAGGCTTCAAATCGCCGTGCAGATTTGGCAGCTTGTATGTCAGGTGCTTTAATACCATGCATGCTTTTCGTCTCTCTTGAGGATTCTGCATCAATCTATCTCCCTGCAGGAACTGTGCTAAAATATTGCAGCAGAATATTCCATCAAGGGAGACAGCAAACGGCTGCAAGGCGCCATTTCAAAAACAGTCACTGGTTAGGTGAATCACCACCGGACCCTTGTTACACATCTCATAACAGCTGGCACTGGGAGGCAGACAGGAAACCTGATTGTGCTCCAAGGCATAATTAGAATTTACAGAAAACAGATTAAAATAAGACTGATTCTATCTGGAGAATGTGAGGTGATGCTGCATCATAGAGAGCAGGGAGCATTGGGTTCAATCAGTTGTTTGTTGAATTAATTGATCTCAGTGTGTTCGGGAATAGAAAGAAAATAATCTATTGGTCAGGTTGCCGCTGCTTCTTCAGCAACTGTCTGCTATACTCCGTTTGTGTGTAAACATCAAATGAGAACGGTTTCCACCACCCAGCTATGATGACACCCTGTTGGAATAGCCTCCCAACTCCTATAATGAATAGTGCGCACATCTCCTGGAAAATCTTGGTCCTCACGCGTCTTCAGGAAAGTAACTGTGGAACTAAAGGAAAGCTGGAATGAACTCAACTGAGCGATGACAAGTTATAAACTGGTAAATTGGTTTATTATTGTCATACGTATTGAGGTACAGTGAAAAGCTTTGTTCTGAATGCTGCCCATACAGATCATTTCACCACATCGATATATTCAGGTAGTGCATTGTAAAACAATGACAGAGTACAAAACAGTGTTACAGAGAAAGTGCAGTGAAAGATCATAATAATGTAGATTGTGACATCAAGCATCCATTTTATCATACTAGGGAACCATTCAATAATCGTATAACAGCAGGGTAGAAGCTGCCCTTGAGCTTGATGGCATGTGCGTTCAGGTATCCTTTGCCCCAAAGGAGAAGGGAGAAGAGGGAAAGTCTGGTGTGACGCACTCTGATTATGCTGGCTGTTTTACCGAGGCAGTGAGGAAGGCAGACAGGGTCCAGGCTGGCTTTCATGATGTGTTGAGCTGCGTGCGCAGCTCACTGTGATTTCCTGTGGTCTCAGGCAGAGCCGATGCTACAGCAAGCTGTGATGCGCCCGGATAGGAAGCTTTCTGTGGTGTGGACGTGCTGAATTTCTTTAGCCTCCCGAGAAAGTAAAGACGCTGCTTCTGTTGCCTGGCTTTGTCTACGTTCCTCTGTCTAGCACAGAAGTCCGAATGTTGTCCCATTTCTCACAGACATAACCTTAATACTCCCAAGTCAAATTTAACGATCATCTGGCATGCAGCTAGTTAAATTGAATTGATTAGAAATAGCGAACCTCAACTGGTCTGGCTGCCTCAGGTTAGACAAAGGGAAACTAAATCAATTGATCCTGTGATATTGATTTCCCTGTGTTGAGCAGCGGAGTTGGTGGAAATGTGTGCACTGAAGAAGGGTATAACTCAGCTTGGATACAGTTCTGGTTCTGATGTGTGTTGATGATTAGCACCAGGTTCAGGGAACACAGTTCCTTTAATTTAAACATGAATCTGATTCTTTCTCTTATAACCACATTCTCTTGGTATTTGTAACTCGTAGCTTTGACTTACTGCTGCTTAGTGCAGCCCGAGCCCCAAACTCCCTGTTGTGCTTCAGTGTTCCAGATCACAGATGACTGCAAGTAATGTCACAAGAAATCAGCGAGTTGTAAGAATGCAAAAGTACTGGTGGATATCACTTGGTTTAAAAAAAAAGTTAACAAAACAAAAAATCTGGAAAAATCAGCAGCATCTGTGGAAACAGAAAATGTGTTAACATTTGAGGTCATAAACCCTTTGGACAAAGTGTCCTCAAATGTCAACTCTGTTTTTCACTGATGCCACCTGATCGGCTGACCAAGTGTTTCCAAAATTTTTACTTTTTTAATTTCAGGCTTGCAATAAGTAGTTTTTTTTTAATCCATTTATCATTGGATACATTACAGAATTTATAAGAAATTAGCAGAACCTTTGACCAGCTGCTGTACATGGAGGACCAGTCAATTTTGTTAACTGGCCATTGGATGTCATTCCAATGCTCTCATCGAGACTGTTTAACGTAAAGCCTGCAGCTGCACATTGTGTCCGTAATCCTCAATGTGATATACTGGGACCATGGGTGTCGACATTAGGTGAAAAAGCAAGTTGTGGACTGAGCTCCAGTCCACGAGTTTGCCTGCACAATCCGTGCGGAGGGAGTTCTACACTGTTAGAAATGCAGCACCTTATAGGCATTAAACTTTGTCCCAATTATCTTTGACAGTCAGCTTCAAAGGAATCCACAACCCCATACCAAAGTGCTGAGGAGATGTCCCCTCCTTTGAACTTTAACCCTATAAAAAACCAGGAAGATAAACTTCATCATCACATAGTTGTTGTGGACATTCCTACAACAAAGAGTCCCCACCTCAGAACAGTGGCCATACTTCAAAAGCACTTCATTAACAGTAGAACACATTGTAGTCGACTGATATTGGAAAAGACAGCATGTAGATGAAAGATTCCTCCACATTTTATTTTGAGAGACCAAATAAATCTCCTTCTGTTATTCCGATGGGATAAAGAAATAGAGTCACCAGCTCCCAAATTCATATGGAATTAAATCCCAAAATCTCTTTAGGGATGCTTGAGGGAATATGGGACCTTACGTTCAATGTGTTATTCTAAACATCCGCACAACGCCCAGTACCTTACACATCTTCAGAAGCTGCATGGATATTCCAGGAAAGGAATTAATTGTTTGAGACCTACTGTGGAATCAATAATGCAAACACGAAGAAATCTGCAGATGCTGGAAATTCAAGCAACACACACGAAATGCTGGTGGAACACAGCAGTCGACTGTACTTCTTCCTATAGATGCTGCCTGGCCTGCTGCGTTCCACCAGCATTTTGTGTGTGTCGTGGAATAAATAATGTTCTTTCCAATGGGTCAGCATTATCTCTGTTCGTGGTGCTGTCCTTATGCGGCCACCAGTCTCAGCCATATATCGCCGTGTGCCTGCGCCAGGTCACGGTAGTGCAGGAACAGAAGACTAAAAAAGACAAGAGTTCCAGCTCCCATTTTCATCATCGTTCTCCAAGTTGAGACCCAAAGACCACAGACACAGCAGATGTCATTGGACCATTTTCAAAGCCAGGAATATGTCACCCGATCATCCATTCCTTTCTGCTGGCCCATGTGCACGCCCAGTTTGTCCAGCAACATGAGAGGCCAGCTCTTGATTATAGGTTGGGTTGAGAAGCAGTGCGGACTCATGGCTGCTCAGGGGCTTGGATAGTGGATAAGCATGCGGCTTAATGGGGGAATGAGGAAGGGCAGTTCAGGAATGTGGATGGGGGGATGGGGAGCAAGAGGCTGGGAGTGTGGGTGGGGGTTAGGGAGGGATAGGGTTGAAGCTAAGCAATGGAGGATATACAGCAAGGGTGTGGTGGGGAATTGGGGGAGAAAGGCTGGGGCAGGCAAATACAACACAAGTTAGGTCAAAACAAGGTGTTCTCTTTTCATACCTCCCAGGCTCTTTTTCTAGAACTTCCTTTAAACAAGGGCTTCCCAACCTTTCTGATGCCATGGACCAGTACCATTAAGCAAGGGGGTCTGTGGACCCCAGGTTGGGAACCCCTGCTTTAAACATTATTAATTAAGTAACAGCCTTAAAGCAACAACTCTGGTTTGAACCAATATTACGTGTGGTTTGCTGACTGGTGACTGAATATGCCCAGTTAAACTTCCCTAGCAACAAGGAAATGAGCCAGAAGTAGTCCTTATCATGCTTCTCACTGGGAAATTGACCAATGTCCATTTGCTACAACGCTGATTTAATTGAATCTAAAAGAATGCTGGTCAGTCTCCTGCAGCAGGTGCTACAACATTTAATACATTCCCAACTGCACACCGCACAGCACATCGTCTGCAGTGGAGAAAGGGAGGAGGCCATCTGAGCAATTACTAACTGGAGCCATTATGCTCTTTATCATTCGCGATATTCAATTATGCCTTGCTGCAATTGGGAGCGTGGTCAATTCTTCATGGAAGTGGGTAGGGGAGGGAGGAATAAAGTTGTAGTTTTGTCTTGCAACTTTGTTAGGATGGTATCTGGTCCTCGGGAACATTTGGGCAGCACAATGGCATAACTGGCTGAGCTGGTGTCCCCTGACTTCAGGGGTGGGAGTTTAAACCTCACATCTAGAGTTGTTCTCCCGTTGAACATATCTCTTTCCTCGAGGTCCCCCAAGTAAACCAAAGATATGTTGACCGTAAATTGCCCTAAGTGTGCTAGTGACGGGTAGAGTCTGGTGGGAGTATTGAGAATGTGGGAGAATAAAATGCGACTGGTGTAGGTAGGATGAGTGCAAATGATACATGATGGCTGATATTGATGCAATGGGCTGAAGGGCCTCTTTTTATATCCCATTGTGGTTTTTCACATTATCCTCTGTTGTCTTTTTTGTTGGGATGAAGCTTGCTTTGGTTAACCCTTTGTTTTTTCCAATTGGCCAACAGTCAAAGGACAAAAACCATACCCATGTCCAATCTCGAAACAGAACTCATGGCTCTCACGAGGAGTTACTGAATATCCCAGCCAGAGGCATTAACGGTAACTCCGTAACCCACCACGCCACTCTAACAAAGGTCAGCTAAATGATGACACTCTGGAGTTTAATGCTAAAAGCATTCAAAGTCTTTAGACACTCAACTATGGGACCATCTATAAAAATCATGAAAGAGGGTTCTTTGAGTTGTTACTTTATATTTTCATGTGTAAAACCACATGATAGCATGCTAGAACTTCATTTCTCCTGATATATTTTAGTAACTTTGTACGGGGCTTACTTGCAAGTCAAGAGCTGTCTCATTTTTGTGTTCTATTCATGCTAACAGAATCCATTTACTTGTTGTCTGCATATGATGCTCTGAGTTATTGTAGGAGTTCAGTGCCAATCCTGAGTTGCCAGTTTCTAAATGTTTAGTTACAGTGCCAGTAGACTGCCATTTGAAAAGTCATTACAGAATTCCTTGAGGGAGCTCTGAGGAACAGAACATTAATCCTGCAAAAATATACCTTAACAAAGTTTTCAAAACTAGTTGCACTGACTCAGATTAATTCACAGTCTGTAACACCCTGATAACTGACATAAAAGAACTATTATCCTTCCTATTTATCACAGAGTTGGCATAGACAGGAAAACTTGAGTGCTGTACTTTATACAGATTTAATCAGAATAATGTCCATTGCCACCATAAGCTTTTGCTCAATTTTGATTAGAGAGCAGTACTGCATCAGAGTTGCAGTAAAGACTTAATAGTCAAGGTCACTTTTATAAAATATTGTTGGCTACAAGATTTGAGGGGCTATTCATGAATTAACTCCATGAGGGAGCCGAGTCACTGCACAACATTTCAGTACAATGTCACCACCTCATTTTTTCCCCTTTAGCCTGTGGCTTTGCCCATTGACTTTTGCTGCTCCATTTCAAAGTTCAAAGTAAATCTATTATCAAAGTATATACACGTCATCGTATACAACCCTGAGTTTCGCTTTCTTGCAGACAGACTCAGTAAATCCAATAACCAAGTAGAGTCAATGAAAGACTGCACCCAACAGGGTGGACCACCAGTAAGAAAATGACAATAAACTGTGCAAATACTAAAGAAAAATAAATAAGCAAGTAAACAAAAAATATCGAGAACATAAAATGGAGACTCCTTGAAAGTTATGGGAATTGTTCAGTGATGGAGCGAATGAAGTTGAGTGAAGTTATCCCCACTGGTTCAAGAGCTTGATGGTTGAGGGGTATAAACTGGTCCTGAACCTAAGGAATCCTATAAACCCTGATGTTCCTGCACCTGCTTCCTGATGGATGCAGTGAGAAGAGAGCATAACCTGGGTGGCGAGCTTCCCTGATGGTGGATGCTGCTTTCCTGCAACAATGCTATAGATGTGCTCAGTGGAGGGGAGGGCTTTAATCATGACGGAGGTGGCCGTATCCACCACTTCTTGTGGGATTTTCCTTTCAAGGACATTGATGTTTCCATACCATGCTGTGATACAGCCAGTCAATATACTTTCAACCACAGAAATTTGACAAAAGTTTTAGGTGTCATGCTGAATCTTCACAAACTTCCAAGGAAATAGAGGCACTGCCATACTTTCTCTGTAATTGCACTTACATGCTGGGCCTAGGACAGGTGCTCCAAAATGAAAACTCCAAGGAATTTAAAGCTGCTGACCCTCTTCTCCTCTGACCTGCCAGTGGCTGATGGACCTCTGGTTTCCTCCTGGTGAAATCAATAATCAGCTCCTTGGTCTTGCTGACATTGAGTGAAAGGTTGTTTTTGTGGCAACACTTAGTCAGATTTTCCATCTCCTTCCTACGTGCTGATTTGTCACCACCTTTGATTCGGCCTACAACAGTGATGTTGTCAGCAAACTTAAATATGGCGTTGGAGTTAAGCTTAGCCACACCATCATAAGTGTAAAGCAAGTAGATCTGGGGCCTAAGTACACAGCCTTGTGGTGCACCAGTGCTGATGGAGGTTGTAGAGGAGATGTTGTTGCCAATCTGAGCTGACTGGGTCTGCAAGTGAGGAAATCAAGGATCCAATTGCCAAGGGGCAGGTATTGAGGCCAAGGTCTAGGAGCTTATTGATTAGTCTTGAGGGGATGATTTTATTGTATGCTGAGCTGTAGTCGATAATGAGAATCCTGGTGTAAGCATCTTTGTAGTCTAAATGTTCTGCTGTTGAGTGAAAAGCCAATGAACTGGCATCTGCTGTGGCCCTGTTGTGCCAGTAGGCAATCAGATCCAAGTCGCTTCTCAGGCAGGAGTTTCATCAGTGACCTCTCAAACACTTCATCACTGTCGATGTAAGTGCTACTGGACAACACTCTTTGAGGCAGGTTATCACGTTCTTCTTAGGCACCGGTATAATTGAAGCCTGCTTGAAGCAAATGGGTACCTCAGACTGTCGAAGCGAGAGGTTAAAGATCTCAGTGAACACTGCAGCCAGTTGACCATACAGGTCTTTAGTATTTGGCCAGGTACCCATCTTGGCCAGATGCTTTCTGTCAGTCCACCCTCCTGAAGGATGCTCTCACGTTGGTTTCAGAGACTGAAATCACAGGGTCATCAGGGGCTGTTGGAGTTCAAAAGTTTCAAAGGTTTTAAAGGTATATTTAATGTCAGAGAAATATATACAATATACATTCTGAAATGCTTTTTCTTCACAACCATCCATGAAAACAGAGGAGTGCCCCAAAGAATGAATGACAGTTAAATGTTAGAACCCCAAAGTACCCCCCCAGCTCCCTCTCTCCCATGCATAAGCAGCAGTAAGCAACAATCCTCCCTCCTCCCACCAGCAAAAAAAAGCATTGGCACCTGCCACTGAGCACTCAAGCATGAGCAAAGCAACAACAAAGACACAGACTTGCAGTTGCTACAAAGACTTCACGTTTCACCCAGTACTCGACATACCGCAGGCGCTCTCTCTCTCTCTCTCTCCCTAATAAGAGGAGTCTCCATTTTCACAGTAAGCGGGAAGACCTACCAAACAACTTGCTGGTCTATGATGTTAAAAATCCGTTACACCACTTTGTTTTGAGCTCTGTGTCCAAAGGGTTTGTGATGGTTCCACCATGTTTTGTCGTCAAAGTGAGCAGAAAAGGTATTGAGTTCATCTAGAAGAAAAGCCCTGTTGTCACCTATCCCGTTAATTTTCACCATTTGTACATGTTGTAAGATATCCCCAAAAGACTCCTCAAAGTATTATTTATATGGAAGGAAGATAAAAGGCTTAAATATATTCATTATTCATATTTCATTCTATTGTTTTAAAGTATCAAGGCATACAACTTTTCAAAATTGGGCTCCTGGCAAGAGAATTGTATAGTGTCTAAAGGTTTTGCATTAAACTTAATTTTTCCAATATTTCAGAAAAAAGACCACAAAAATTAAGGGGGCCATTCCAGTGCGCTGGACAGAGTACTGCTCTGTCAGAGTAATCACCTTTCCAGATAGATGTTAAATCTACTCTCTTTGGCTTATGCAAAAGATCTGTTGTTCCAACAAGGGAGACTAGTTTAACACTGACATCAGGACAGTGTTCTTCCCTCAATCACAGTCATGACAGCAGAACCTCCAGACATGACCAACTGGTGTTTCAAGAACTATGCTACATACAAATTAATACCATGCTACAACAGTGACTATGTAACACACACAAAATGCTGGAGGAACTCAGCAGGTTGGGCAGCATCTGTGGAAAAGAATAAACAGTCGACGTTTCAGGCTGAGACCCTTCATCAGGTCTGTGTGTACTACTTTGATTTCCAGTGTCTTCAGACTTACTGTCGTTTGTGATAAAACAGTGAACATAATTGAATAGCACTTAATATAGTAAAGTGTTTTGTTAAGTCTCCCAATATGGTTTTGCGGTTACAGTGCAACATTAGCACCAAAAAACTTCATGAAATTCCTGCACACTGGTGTGCTCATGATACTAGGACCTTTGAAACATTCTCCACAACATGTGATAGGTAAAAAAGTAAAGTTTGTTCAGTGACTGGCCAATAACCTGTGCTGTGTATGATATATGTTTTGTGGGTGCGCTGTTGTCCAGAGGAACACTGTTTCATTTAGTTTTATGTATGTGCAGTCAGGTGATAATAATCTTGAAAATACCACAGGATGAACTCAGCAGATTAAGCAGCCTCTGTTGGGTGGTGTGACAAGAGCCTGGTGTGCTGAGGAGGGGTGAAAGATGATGAGCAGGCTGTAGAAAGGGAGAGGGAGATGGTGGGAGAAGACGGTATGTGGATGATAGATGGAGGCAGACAAAGAAAAAAAAAGGAGGATGGAGTGAGGTATGAGGAAGGGAGAAAGAAAGAATCACCGTAGACATTGTCTGACCTATGTTTCTAGAATTTTGTTCTCCAGTGTGGTTCAGGAGAAACCCAAATTGAAAATGTCAGTCACCCTTGATACCACTGTCAAAATACACATTCTGACGACTGTTGGAAACTGATGGGATTGGGTAGGATTTGTCCTGCCTAAATGGATGATAGAGGGTGATTTAATTGGATGTATGCTTAAAGGGTAAACATTTGCAGGGCCGTAGGGAAAGAGCAAGGCTGATGACTAAATAGACCGCTCCATCAGGGAGTAGGCATGGATACAGAAACTGCGTGGCCTCCTTCATATTGTATGATCTGGTGGTACTATAAATGTTGGCAATGCTTTCTTTAGATGCAATGAGATGGAAACAGGGTTAACTAACAGAAAGTCTCTGTCTCGGCAGTCTGAGATTGTGGTGGTGTCTGTGGGTGGCATGACTGAATCATCCAGCTACAACAGTGGCGCAGTTCAGCTCACTGGACTTCACCAACCAAAACAGCCAGGCATCTGGCAGCTTTGTGCGCGTACTCACTGGAATTTAGAAGAACGCATGGGGATCTCATTGAAACCCATCAAATGTTGAAAGGACTAGATAAGGTGGATATGGAATGGATGTTCTCTCTGGTGGGGGTATCCAGCATTAGAGGGCAGACCCTCAAAATTGAGGGGTGACCTTTTAGAATGGAAGAAAGGAGTATATTTTTAATCAAAGAGTGGTGAATCTGTGGAATGCTCTGCCACAGTTTGTGGTGGAGGCCAAGTCAGTGGGTATACTTAAAGTGGAAGTTGATAGATCCCTGATTGGATGGGGCATCAAGGGATACAGTAAGAGAACAGGTGTATGGGTTTGAATGGGGTCTGGGATCAGTCATGATGAAATGGTGGAGCGGGCAATGGGCTGAATGGTCTAATTCTGCTCCTATTTCTTATGGTCTTATGGACATCGGCACCAGTGCTGGGATCTGCTGGAGGACAGCCACCCACTCACTCTGCATTAATGTGTTCAGCACATTGATTAGCCAGAGCACACTGTTTAAATACATTGAATCCACCAGCCACCTTTTTTACTGCAGTGATTGGGAAGTAGCTTCCTCACCATCAGGAAACCCAGGCTGAAAGCGTGACAATCGTTGCCCTCTGTCCACATAGACAGACCGTGGGACCACCCCTTATAGCTCTCACTCTTGTAGAAAATTTGCATCCACCATGACTTGCAGGGAATTCCAAGGTGATTACATAATGCACAGTGCTTTTCACTTGCTGCAGAGAATTAACATCAGCACCCAAATCAGCTACCAGTAATAGAGCTGCCTTTCACTGGGAACTGTGTGAAACACTCAGCCTTGGATGCAAATTCATGGTGTGGTTAACATTCCTTGTGCTTTGTACCTAATCACAGAATCAAACATCAGCTCCTGAATTCTCTTGCTCAGATTCTAGGATGGAAGTGGTTTTATTGTTTCAATTACAAAATTTACAGGATTCACAATTTGTATTTCCAAAACTTACATCAAATGATTGCCATCCTTGTCCAGCCCTGCAGCATTCAATGGTCCTGGAGGGTCTCCAAGTGGATACTGAGTACTACTTTTCCAGGGATACATGGGCATGGGTATATCCCGAGAAAAGAGGTAGGCATTCAGCTTGAGGTGGGTTCCTGATAGCCCACCATCCAGACCTGAAAATGGCAACTCCAACCTGTCCCAGGAGCAGACCAACAACAATGTCCCCTGCCAACCTGTCCACTCTGCACCACATGTCTACAGATCAGGAGAGCAGGGCCAAAGTGCACCTAGAACATGAGGAGCAGCCCCTTCAAGTACTCAGACAGGGGTTGCAGCCTGACTCACTCTGTATCCTCACGGAACACAGCCTTTTCCAGGCTGTAGAAATGGCCGGTGGCCTAGGAGTCCGGCCTACAAACCTGTTGCCCAGAGCTGCTCTGTGTCGGATCTTCAATAAGGAGAGCTCCACTCGTGACCTCCTTCACTGCCAGACGAGAGATGGACAGTCGCAGCATGACTGAGTGGCGGAAGAGGATGAGTGCGTAGGAGACACCTTGGAGTGGCCTGGGAAGAAATGGATGGCAGCTCAGTAAGAAGGCTTCCTGAGCAGAGGTCCTGAGAATGACAGGTAATTCCAGCTGAGCACAGGTCAACCCAGTAGAGATAACAGAAGAACGTAAGAAATAGGAGCAGGAGTAGACCATCTGGTCCGTCGAGCCTGATCCACCATTCAATAAGATCACAGCTGATCTGGCCATTGACTCATCTCCACCTACTTGCCTTTTCCCAAAAACTCTTAATTCCCCAACTATACAAAAATCTATCCAGCCTTGTCTTAAATATATATTTACTGAGGTAGCTTCCACTGCTTCATTGGGCAGAGAATTCCACAGATTCACCACTCTCAGGGAAAAGCAGTTTCTCTTCATCTTCGCCCTAAATCTACTTCCCCCGAATCTTGAAGCTATGACCTTAGTTCTCGTCTCACTTACCAATGGAAACAACTTTCCTGCCTCTATCTTATCTATCCTTTTCATAATTTTATGTTTCTATAAGACCTCTTCCCATTCTTCTGAATTCCAATGAGTATAGTCCCAGGCAACTCAGTCTTCCTCACAATAATCCTTTCACTAAGAGTCCCTTGATCCTCATTGTGACAGATCATCTGGAGGATTTAGCCCACTGGAATGTCTTTCACTCCTCTGGTCTCGCCCTTTGTCCAAACACCCTGCAGTCTGAGCACTTCCTTCTTCCAGAGCAGCACAAGTGATGCTTGCTACTAGGAGCTGTGTGGAATGAAGTTAGTCTGGGTTCTGTGTTATCTCTTTGCATTAAAACCATCATGCAATTAAACAGCAGCCTTCTCCCAGAAAGGATGTCTATGAGGCAAGAACCATTTATTGTTGGGCATCACCATCCAAGGCCCCAGTAGAGGATTTCACTTCCACCTGATGGACATGGTTCAAGGAAATGAGCACGAGGAGAGCCCAATTCATTAGACAGGTAATGGCCCCAATGATCGTGGAGGACCTCCAGCTACACTCAAGAGCACAGACTGTGTTGAGTGCAGTCAGACTTGCTGCCTCACTGTTCCAGAACCGGGGTTGGAGCCTGACCTTTTGTACAGACTGCATGGAGTTTGCACATGTCTTCTGAACATTCAAACAAGTCATATTCATTGGATTCCCTGGTCTATTTGACTAACTACAATCTCAAAAAAATAATAGATTTGTCAAACTTGATTTTCCTTTTTTACAGTATATGCACATTGACATTGACCAATCCAACAATTATTTCCCAAGTGTCCTGTTACCACTGCATAAAACTTTATATAAGAGTAACTAGTTTACTCTTCCCTGCCTTCCAGCTCTTTCCTTTCCTATATAGTCTGCTTATATTTGGTGCCTTTCGATGTGTGAAAACAGCTGTGCAAACAATGGGAGATGACAATCATTTCCCTCGAGCAACTCTTTCAAAACCTAGATGCAGGCTATCACATCCTAAGAACTTATTTACTGTCGGCCCAATACTAATCTTTTATTAATGCTGATTTATTTGAACTCTGTTCACTCGAGCTCTCTAGTTATCACAAATTCCAAGAGGCATTCTGTTTCTTCTTCCGTGAAGACAGACATAAAATCTTTGTTAATTTCTCTACCATTTTCTTTTGCCCTAATATAATCTTCCTTCTCCACATTAATTTTCCTAATCTTTTTTCCTTTTACATATTTATAGAAGCTTTACAGACTGTTTCTCGCTAGGCTACCCCCGCATCCCATTTTCCCTTTTATTGTTAATGATTTGGTCCACCTTTGTTATATCCCAAAGTTTTCCCTGTGCTCAGGCTGAATTTTTTTGGCAATAATATAAACCGCCTTCTTTATTCTAATACTACATTTAACTAATTTATTGGTCATGGCTGGATCATTTACCCAGTAGTTTTCTTTGCCCTACTTGTACCTTGTTTAGTGTTCAGGATGTGTTTGCAGAGAGTGTGCTAATGCAATCAATGCTAAAAGGTGTCATTATTTATGGGGACAGATGTGTTGCTGACAGCTCTGCCAGGCATGAACCCTAGCCCTCAGCGGTGCTCCTGCAATAACGATATTGATTTTATTTATTGAGCTACAGTGTGGAACGGGACCCTTCCAGCTCTTTGAACCACACTGCCCAGAGATCTCCCGAACTGATCCTGGCCTAATCGCAGGACAATTTACAATGACCAATTAACCTACCAACTGGTATGTCTTTGGACTGTGGGAAGAAACTGGAGCATTTGGAGGAAACCCGTGCTGCGGTCACTGGGAGAACGTACAAACTCCTTACGGGCAGCAGTGGGAATTGAACCCAGGTCGCTGGTACTGTAAGGTGATGTGCTGCCTAGCTGCTTGTTCTGAAGAGGCTGGGGTAAATGTTGCAGCCCCAGTGCTGAGACATGAGGGGTCAGGGCTGTACCCTGGCTAAGGAGATGAGCATTGGCTTTTGGCTGCGACTGGCTGCACTGCTCCTTGGGGGGACAAACGGTCGGGTCCTCTGTTTTCCTTGTTATCACCATCTGTTAGATGCAATGGAAGCTGCTGTCTCCCTCTGTCCCTGCCCCCCCACACCCCACCCTTTGATTTACTGCTCTCACACATGGAGGTTTCTCCACTCGAACAAGAGCCAGCCAGTCTGCAGTTACAGCTGCTGTCAGTATGTAGGCCTTTGTGCAGTCCTCAGCCCTCACACCTCAACTCCGAGCTGCCACACGACTTGTCCAACATCAGGCCTCACACTGAACTGCAGATGGTTCTCTGTATGCATCTCAGGCACTTGGCAGCCCAAGCCGATGTCCCTTAAAGTAGAGTGAAGAATGCAGAGGTGAGCATTCAGACTGGAGAAACGAGAGCATTACAGTGGTTTGCAGTAGCACCAAGCAGGTTCTAGAGTTACAGTGAATTGCAGGAGAGCCAAGCAGGGTTCCAGAGTTACAGTGAATTGCAGTAGCACCAAGCAGGGTTCCAGAGTTCCAATGAATTGCAGTAGCACCAAGCAGAGTTCCAAAGTTACAATGAATTGCAGTAGCACCAAGCAGGGTTCCAGAGTTACAATGAATTGCAGTAGCACCAAGCAGGGTTCCAGAGTTACAATGAATTGCAGTAGCACCAAGCAGGGTTCCAGAGTTACAATGAATTGCAGTAGCACCAAGCAGGGTTCCAGAGTTACAATGAATTGCAGTAGCACCAAGCAGGTTCTAGAGTTACAGTGAATTGCAGGAGAGCCAAGCAGGTTCTAGAGTTACAATGAATTGCAGTAGCACCAAGCAGGGTTCCAGAGTTACAGTGAATTGCAGTAGCACCAAGCAGGGTTCCAGAGTTCCAATGAATTGCAGTAGCACCAAGCAGGTTCTAGAGTTACAATGAATTGCAGTAGAGCCAAGCAGGGTTCCAGAGTTCCAATGAATTGCAGTAGCACCAAGCAGGGTTCCAGAGTTACAATGAATTGCAGTAGCACCAAGCAGGGTTCCAGAGTTACAATCAATTGCAGTAGCACCAAGCAGGGTTCCAGAGTTACAATGAATTGCAGTAGCACCAAGCAGGTTCTAGAGTTACAGTGAATTGCAGGAGAGCCAAGCAGGTTCTAGAGTTACAATGAATTGCAGTAGCACCAAGCAGGGTTCCAGAGTTACAATGAATTGCAGTAGCACCAAACAGGGTTCCAGAGTTCCAATGAATTGCAGTAGCACCAAGCAGGGTTCCAGAGTTACAGTGAATTGCAGGAGAGCCAAGCAGGTTCCAGAGTTACAATGAATTGCAGTAGCACCAAGCAGGGTTCCAGAGTTACAATGAATTGCAGTAGAGCCAAGCAGGTTCCAGAGTTACAATGAATTGCAGTAGCACCAAGCAGGGTTCCAGAGTTCCAATGAATTGCAGTAGCACCAAGCAGGGTTCCAGAGTTACAATGAATTGCAGTAGAGCCAAGCAGGTTCCAGAGATACAATGAATTGCAGTAGCACCAAGCAGGGTTCCAGAGTTCCAATGAATTGCAGTAGCACCAAGCAGGTTCCAGAGTTACAATGAATTGCAGGAGAGCCAAACAGGGTTCCAGAGTTCCAATGAATTGCAGTAGCACCAAGCAGGTTCCAGAGTTACAATGAATTGCAGTAGCACCAAGCAGGTTCCAGAGTTACAATGAATTGCAGTAGCACCAAGCAGGTTCCAGAGTTACAATGAATTGCAGTAGAGCCAAGCAGGTTCCAGAGTTACAATGAATTGCAGGAGAGCCAAACAGGGTTCCAGAGTTCCAATGAATTGCAGTAGCACCAAGCAGGTTCCAGAGTTACAATGAATTGCAGTAGAGCCAAGCAGGGTTCCAGAGTTACAATGAATTGCAGTAGCACCAAGCAGGGTTCCAGAGTTCCAATGAATTGCAGTAGCAGCAAGCAGGGTTCCAGAGTTACAGTGAATTGCAGGAGAGCCAAGCAGGTTCCAGAGTTACAATGAATTGCAGTAGCACCAAGCAGGGTTCCAGAGTTACAATGAATTGCAGTAGAGCCAAGCAGGTTCCAGAGTTACAATGAATTGCAGTAGCACCAAGCAGGGTTCCAGAGTTCCAATGAATTGCAGTAGCACCAAGCAGGGTTCCAGAGTTACAATGAATTGCAGTAGAGCCAAGCAGGTTCCAGAGATACAATGAATTGTAGTAGTACCAAGCAGGGTTCCAGAGTTCCAATGAATTGCAGTAGCACCAAGCAGGTTCCAGAGTTACAATGAATTGCAGTAGCACCAAGCAGGTTCCAGAGTTACAATGAATTGCAGTAGCACCAAGCAGGTTCCAGAGTTCCAATGAATTGCAGTAGCACCAAGCAGGTTCCAGAGTTACAATGAATTGCAGGAGAGCCAAGCAGGGTTCCAGAGTTCCAATGAATTGCAGTAGCACCAAGCAGGTTCCAGAGTTCCAATGAATTGCAGTAGCACCAAGCAGGGTTCCAGAGTTCCAATGAATTGCAGTAGAGCCAAGCAGGGTTCCAGAGTTCCAATGAATTGCAGTAGCACCAAGCAGGGTTCCAGAGTTCCAATGAATTGCAGGAGAGCCAAGCAGGGTTCCAGAGTTCCAATGAATTGCAGTAGCACCAAGCAGGGTTCCAGAGTTCCAATGAATTGCAGTAGCACCAAGCAGGTTCCAGAGTTACAATGAATTGCAGGAGAGCCAAGCAGGGTTCCAGAGTTACAATGAATTGCAGGAGAGCCAAGCAGGGTTCCAGAGTTACAATGAATTGCAGTAGCACCAAGCAGGGTTCCAGAGTTCCAATGAATTGCAGTAGCACCAAGCAGGGTTCCAGAGTTACAATGAATTGCAGTAGAGCCAAGCAGGTTCCAGAGATACAATGAATTGTAGTAGTACCAAGCAGGGTTCCAGAGTTCCAATGAATTGCAGTAGCACCAAGCAGGTTCCAGAGTTACAATGAATTGCAGTAGCACCAAGCAGGTTCCAGAGTTACAATGAATTGCAGTAGCACCAAGCAGGTTCCAGAGTTCCAATGAATTGCAGTAGCACCAAGCAGGTTCCAGAGTTACAGTGAATTGCAGGAGAGCCAAGCAGGTTCCAGAGTTACAATGAATTGCAGTAGCACCAAGCAGGGTTCCAGAGTTACAATGAATTGCAGTAGCACCAAGCAGGGTTCCAGAGTTACAATGAATTGCAGTAGAGCCAAGCAGGTTCCAGAGATACAATGAATTGTAGTAGTACCAAGCAGGGTTCCAGAGTTCCAATGAATTGCAGTAGCACCAAGCAGGTTCCAGAGTTACAATGAATTGCAGTAGCACCAAGCAGGTTCCAGAGTTCCAATGAATTGCAGTAGCACCAAGCAGGTTCCAGAGTTCCAATGAATTGCAGTAGCACCAAGCAGGTTCCAGAGTTACAATGAATTGCAGGAGAGCCAAGCAGGGTTCCAGAGTTCCAATGAATTGCAGTAGCACCAAGCAGGTTCCAGAGTTCCAATGAATTGCAGTAGCACCAAGCAGGGTTCCAGAGTTCCAATGAATTGCAGTAGAGCCAAGCAGGGTTCCAGAGTTCCAATGAATTGCAGTAGCACCAAGCAGGTTCCAGAGTTACAATGAATTGCAGTAGCACCAAGCAGGTTCCAGAGTTACAATGAATTGCAGTAGCACCAAGCAGGTTCCAGAGTTCCAATGAATTGCAGTAGCACCAAGCAGGTTCCAGAGTTACAGTGAATTGCAGGAGAGCCAAGCAGGTTCCAGAGTTACAATGAATTGCAGTAGCACCAAGCAGGGTTCCAGAGTTACAATGAATTGCAGTAGCGCCAAGCAGGTTCCAGAGATACAATGAATTGTAGTAGTACCAAGCAGGGTTCCAGAGTTCCAATGAATTGCAGTAGCACCAAGCAGGTTCCAGAGTTACAATGAATTGCAGTAGCACCAAGCAGGTTCCAGAGTTACAATGAATTGCAGTAGCACCAAGCAGGTTCCAGAGTTCCAATGAATTGCAGTAGCACCAAGCAGGTTCCAGAGTTACAATGAATTGCAGGAGAGCCAAGCAGGGTTCCAGAGTTCCAATGAATTGCAGTAGCACCAAGCAGGTTCCAGAGTTCCAATGAATTGCAGTAGCACCAAGCAGGGTTCCAGAGTTCCAATGAATTGCAGTAGAGCCAAGCAGGGTTCCAGAGTTCCAATGAATTGCAGTAGCACCAAGCAGGGTTCCAGAGTTCCAATGAATTGCAGGAGAGCCAAGCAGGGTTCCAGAGTTCCAATGAATTGCAGTAGCACCAAGCAGGGTTCCAGGGTTCCAATGAATGGCAGTAGCACCAAGCAGGTTCCAGAGTTACAATGAATTGCAGGAGAGCCAAGCAGGGTTCCAGAGTTACAATGAATTGCAGGAGAGCCAAGCAGGGTTCCAGAGTTACAATGAATTGCAGTAGCACCAAGCAGGGTTCCAGAGTTCCAATGAATTGCAGTAGCACCAAGCAGGGTTCCAGAGTTACAATGAATTGCAGTAGAGCCAAGCAGGTTCCAGAGTTACAATGAATTGCAGTAGCACCAAGCAGGGTTCCAGAGTTCCAATGAATTGCAGTAGCACCAAGCAGGGTTCCAGAGTTACAATGAATTGCAGTAGAGCCAAGCAGGTTCCAGAGATACAATGAATTGTAGTAGTACCAAGCAGGGTTCCAGAGTTCCAATGAATTGCAGTAGCACCAAGCAGGTTCCAGAGTTACAATGAATTGCAGTAGCACCAAGCAGGTTCCAGAGTTACAATGAATTGCAGTAGCACCAAGCAGGTTCCAGAGTTCCAATGAATTGCAGTAGCACCAAGCAGGTTCCAGAGTTACAGTGAATTGCAGGAGAGCCAAGCAGGTTCCAGAGTTACAATGAATTGCAGTAGCACCAAGCAGGGTTCCAGAGTTACAATGAATTGCAGTAGAGCCAAGCAGGTTCCAGAGTTACAATGAATTGCAGTAGCACCAAGCAGGGTTCCAGAGTTCCAATGAATTGCAGTAGCACCAAGCAGGGTTCCAGAGTTACAATGAATTGCAGTAGAGCCAAGCAGGTTCCAGAGATACAATGAATTGTAGTAGTACCAAGCAGGGTTCCAGAGTTCCAATGAATTGCAGTAGCACCAAGCAGGTTCCAGAGTTACAATGAATTGCAGTAGCACCAAGCAGGTTCCAGAGTTACAATGAATTGCAGTAGCACCAAGCAGGTTCCAGAGTTCCAATGAATTGCAGTAGCACCAAGCAGGTTCCAGAGTTACAATGAATTGCAGGAGAGCCAAGCAGGGTTCCAGAGTTCCAATGAATTGCAGTAGCACCAAGCAGGTTCCAGAGTTCCAATGAATTGCAGTAGCACCAAGCAGGGTTCCAGAGTTCCAATGAATTGCAGTAGAGCCAAGCAGGGTTCCAGAGTTCCAATGAATTGCAGTAGCACCAAGCAGGGTTCCAGAGTTACAATGAATTGCAGTAGCACCAAGCAGGTTCCAGAGTTCCAATGAATTGCAGTAGCACCAAGCAGGTTCCAGAGTTACAATGAATTGCAGGAGAGCCAAGCAGGGTTCCAGAGTTCCAATGAATTGCAGTAGCACCAAGCAGGTTCCAGAGTTCCAATGAATTGCAGTAGCACCAAGCAGGGTTCCAGAGTTCCAATGAATTGCAGTAGAGCCAAGCAGGGTTCCAGAGTTCCAATGAATTGCAGTAGCACCAAGCAGGTTCCAGAGTTACAATGAATTGCAGTAGCACCAAGCAGGTTCCAGAGTTACAATGAATTGCAGTAGCACCAAGCAGGTTCCAGAGTTCCAATGAATTGCAGTAGCACCAAGCAGGTTCCAGAGTTACAGTGAATTGCAGGAGAGCCAAGCAGGTTCCAGAGTTCCAATGAATTGCAGTAGCACCAAGCAGGGTTCCAGAGTTACAATGAATTGCAGTAGCACCAAGCAGGGTTCCAGAGTTACAATGAATTGCAGTAGAGCCAAGCAGGTTCCAGAGATACAATGAATTGTAGTAGTACCAAGCAGGGTTCCAGAGTTCCAATGAATTGCAGTAGCACCAAGCAGGTTCCAGAGTTACAATGAATTGCAGGAGAGCCAAGCAGGGTTCCAGAGTTCCAATGAATTGCAGTAGCACCAAGCAGGTTCCAGAGTTCCAATGAATTGCAGTAGCACCAAGCAGGGTTCCAGAGTTCCAATGAATTGCAGTAGAGCCAAGCAGGGTTCCAGAGTTCCAATGAATTGCAGTAGCACCAAGCAGGTTCCAGAGTTACAATGAATTGCAGTAGCACCAAGCAGGTTCCAGAGTTACAATGAATTGCAGTAGCACCAAGCAGGTTCCAGAGTTCCAATGAATTGCAGTAGCACCAAGCAGGTTCCAGAGTTACAGTGAATTGCAGGAGAGCCAAGCAGGTTCCAGAGTTCCAATGAATTGCAGTAGCACCAAGCAGGGTTCCAGAGTTACAATGAATTGCAGTAGAGCCAAGCAGGTTCCAGAGATACAATGAATTGTAGTAGTACCAAGCAGGGTTCCAGAGTTCCAATGAATTGCAGTAGCACCAAGCAGGTTCCAGAGTTACAATGAATTGCAGTAGCACCAAGCAGGTTCCAGAGTTACAATGAATTGCAGTAGCACCAAGCAGGTTCCAGAGTTCCAATGAATTGCAGTAGCACCAAGCAGGTTCCAGAGTTACAATGAATTGCAGGAGAGCCAAGCAGGGTTCCAGAGTTCCAATGAATTGCAGTAGCACCAAGCAGGTTCCAGAGTTCCAATGAATTGCAGTAGCACCAAGCAGGGTTCCAGAGTTCCAATGAATTGCAGTAGAGCCAAGCAGGGTTCCAGAGTTCCAATGAATTGCAGTAGCACCAAGCAGGGTTCCAGAGTTCCAATGAATTGCAGGAGAGCCAAGCAGGGTTCCAGAGTTCCAATGAATTGCAGTAGCACCAAGCAGGGTTCCAGAGTTCCAATGAATTGCAGTAGCACCAAGCAGGTTCCAGAGTTACAATGAATTGCAGGAGAGCCAAGCAGGGTTCCAGAGTTACAATGAATTGCAGTAGCACCAAGCAGGGTTCCAGAGTTCCAATGAATTGCAGTAGCACCAAGCAGGGTTCCAGAGTTACAATGAATTGCAGTAGAGCCAAGCAGGTTCCAGAGTTACAATGAATTGCAGTAGCACCAAGCAGGGTTCCAGAGTTCCAATGAATTGCAGTAGCACCAAGCAGGGTTCCAGAGTTACAATGAATTGCAGTAGAGCCAAGCAGGTTCCAGAGATACAATGAATTGTAGTAGTACCAAGCAGGGTTCCAGAGTTCCAATGAATTGCAGTAGCACCAAGCAGGTTCCAGAGTTACAATGAATTGCAGTAGCACCAAGCAGGTTCCAGAGTTACAATGAATTGCAGTAGCACCAAGCAGGTTCCAGAGTTCCAATGAATTGCAGTAGCACCAAGCAGGTTCCAGAGTTACAGTGAATTGCAGGAGAGCCAAGCAGGTTCCAGAGTTACAATGAATTGCAGTAGCACCAAGCAGGGTTCCAGAGTTACAATGAATTGCAGTAGAGCCAAGCAGGTTCCAGAGTTACAATGAATTGCAGTAGCACCAAGCAGGGTTCCAGAGTTCCAATGAATTGCAGTAGCACCAAGCAGGGTTCCAGAGTTACAATGAATTGCAGTAGAGCCAAGCAGGTTCCAGAGATACAATGAATTGTAGTAGTACCAAGCAGGGTTCCAGAGTTCCAATGAATTGCAGTAGCACCAAGCAGGTTCCAGAGTTACAATGAATTGCAGTAGCACAAAGCAGGTTCCAGAGTTACAATGAATTGCAGTAGCACCAAGCAGGTTCCAGAGTTCCAATGAATTGCAGTAGCACCAAGCAGGTTCCAGAGTTACAATGAATTGCAGGAGAGCCAAGCAGGGTTCCAGAGTTCCAATGAATTGCAGTAGCACCAAGCAGGTTCCAGAGTTCCAATGAATTGCAGTAGCACCAAGCAGGGTTCCAGAGTTCCAATGAATTGCAGTAGAGCCAAGCAGGGTTCCAGAGTTCCAATGAATTGCAGTAGCACCAAGCAGGGTTCCAGAGTTCCAATGAATTGCAGGAGAGCCAAGCAGGGTTCCAGAGTTCCAATGAATTGCAGTAGCACCAAGCAGGGTTCCAGAGTTACAATGAATTGCAGTAGCACCAAGCAGGGTTCCAGAGTTCCAATGAATTGCAGTAGAGCCAAGCAGGGTTCCAGAGTTCCAATGAATTGCAGTAGCACCAAGCAGGGTTCCAGAGTTACAATGAATTGCAGTAGCACCAAGCAGGGTTCCAGAGTTCCAATGAATTGCAGTAGCACCAAGCAGGGTTCCAGAGTTCCAATGAATTGCAGTAGCACCAAGCAGGGTTCCAGAGTTCCAATGAATTGCAGTAGCACCAAGCAGGTTCCAGAGTTACAATGAATTGCAGGAGAGCCAAGCAGGGTTCCAGAGTTCCAATGAATTGCAGTAGCACCAAGCAGGTTCCAGAGTTACAATGAATTGCAGTAGCACCAAGCAGGTTCCAGAGTTCCAATGAATTGCAGTAGCACCAAGCAGGTTCCAGAGTTACAATGAATTGCAGGAGAGCCAAGCAGGGTTCCAGAGTTCCAATGAATTGCAGTAGCACCAAGCAGGTTCCAGAGTTCCAATGAATTGCAGTAGCACCAAGCAGGGTTCCAGAGTTCCAATGAATTGCAGTAGAGCCAAGCAGGGTTCCAGAGTTCCAATGAATTGCAGTAGCACCAAGCAGGGTTCCAGAGTTCCAATGAATTGCAGTAGAGCCAAGCAGGGTTCCAGAGTTCCAATGAATTGCAGTAGCACCAAGCAGGTTCCAGAGTTACAATGAATTGCAGGAGAGCCAAGCAGGGTTCCAGAGTTACAATGAATTGCAGGAGAGCCAAGCAGGGTTCCAGAGTTTATCACTTACAAGCTATGCCATAATGCAAACACACACTGTGTACTGTAGGTATCTGGAGGTGAGTCTGACAATTCCATGAAGAGAAAGTCCTACCACTACCTGTAATTCCTTTACAACATGAATACTGATCATCCATGGTATTCAAGTTGATGCCTTAGCAATGTGGACTTTTGGGCCAGAGGCTACCCACTGAAGATGGGCTGTCAGCACCCTACTGCTGGACCAACACTCGGCCTTAGAAAAGATGTAACTCTGTGTATAGGGCTCATGCTTCCACTGGGGAATACTATAGTGTTCATCAGCTTTGCACTGATTGAGGTCTTTGGATTTAAGACAGGGTGGATGCGGAGAACACGAATCTTGCTGCTGAATTGCTACACATGACACTGAGTGAGGGGACAGCAACAACAGGCTTGGCAGAAAGAGCTGAGTTCAACAACCGCAAATGAGCGTCCAAATCTGTAGTCGGTGCGGCAAAGAACTGCGACTTCCTTCTCAGCATGAAGAGAAAAACTTGTCAACAAACTGTTTATTCCATAAGTAGTTTACTTACTGAAGCTTTGACCTCAGTTCCTTTAAACCAAACTTGAACAATCTGTGATAGATGAAGGGCACTGGGAGAGGGAAGAGTTAGAATGATTGTGTAGGTTAAAAGGTCAGCACAACCTTGTAGGCTGAATGGCCTGTACCGTGACATTCTGTTCTGTGTTCTGAGTTTTAAATACAGAAAATGCTGTGAACACTCAGCAAGTCTGGCAGCATCTGTAGAGAGAGAGAAAAATAGCATTTCAGATCAAAGGTGCACAACCCGAAATATTAACACTCTTTTTCTTCAAATGCTACCTGCCCTGCTAAGAGTTTCTGCCATTTTCTGTTTTATATTTCAGATTTCCACTATCTACAGTTTCTTTTAACATATCCATTTACTGTTGAACAATCTGTGAGCCTGCATTCAAAACGTTGTTAACAATTCATAAAGTTATATTGATTCAGCTTAACTAATAGGACAGTGAACACAGCAACAACCCCTTGTTGATCACGGCCTAGTGGCTCCCCTGTCATAGAGCGACCCATGTCTGCTGCCTTTGGGGTTGTACTTTTACCGAATGTCTCCCCCTTCCCCTCAGTGACTGCAGCCTCCTCCTCCACATATTGACAGAGCACGGTGGTCTTCAGGACAACCCATGGACCACACCTCCACCTTCAGCCACTGCTTCCGCCTCTCTCAGTCGGTGAGCCAGTGGGGCTGGGGAGAAACAAACATCCCACATTCAGACTTACCGGTGGGGTCTCTGGACCACCTGGTCTGAGGCAGCAACACCTTCCTTCCACTGGGCAACGAGAACCAGGCAGAGCGCCCTCTCCGCAGAACTTGCCAGCTCCTCAATAAATTACGTCACCCACCCACCCCAACCAGTCTGGCTCCCCCTACCCCTCAGACTGACATCACTTGCCCCAGATACGCAGAGGGCAGAAGCAGTAAACGTGGCCACACCTGCAGAGGTTGGAAAAGGAGACCAAATATTCCGTAACATCCCATGAAGCTAGTCACCATGTTCTTGTGATAGAAAGCGGCATCCTCCAATACTGGGGCTTCTTTCTAAAGTCACTGGCAGAAAGTGGATAGATTAATATAGATTACACTAAACTTGTGAACACAGGCAGCTTGAAAGAGATTATTTAACTCCTTCCTGCCCCGGTCTACACTCTGGGACATGGCTGAGTTGGCAGTAAGGATCTTGGCACCATTCCTCCAAGCTAGTGTGCTGGCATACCTGGTGCTTAACTAATGGCCGTGCCCAGGCCTTTTATTGAGGTCCATCTCAAGCAGAGTCTGGCTGTAATAGGCGCTGAGCTTGATTTTCCAAAGTGTTTCCCAACTGCTACATCAGCGAAGGTGGCATAGGCCTGTCATGTTACTTTGCAGTATTCCAGACATCCAAGGTAGCTGGGTTGGATAAGGCATCACAGCCGGAGGTGAGGAACGCCATAGTGAACAATGGAGAGGTGTGGTGAACAGAGGGCATTATTTTGCCACAGAATTCATTCTTTTTCCCCTCACTGGCTCAAGCGCAGCTCGAGTTCAAAATAAGACTAAAACACTGTTATCACCAATCTCTGACACAGTGCCTTTTTAAGGACTTCTCACTGGGAGTGCAGCAATAAACCATGGTGCACTGTACCCCGCGACTCTCAGCACTGCTCTGATTAGTGCAATTGAAAGGAGCTTCCAGTAAGTAGCTCAGGCATGTACTTATGCAATGAATGGCAAGATGGATAATACAGATCGTGTTCATAGACCACTCGGAAGATGTAATTTAAAGCGACCAGGAGTAATTGAAAGCTGTGTAAGATGAACACCAGAAAACAACGATTTTACCACAGAGCTTAAAACAAAATAGGCAATTTCAGGAATGTCAATTAAATGCTGTTCAGGAAGGTAAAACAGGCCCATATAAAATGCAACCAGTCAATTGTTTTACAGCTGCTCATTAAACTATTGCAGGGTTTTAGTGGATAAGTTCCAGTTTACTGCTGCTGGAGCTCACTGCCATGAAACAGAGGTTACGAGTTCAGCTGCATTCATGAGCTCTGGGACTCTAACACTGTTAGAGATGCTGCCTTTCAAACTGAGCTTCTGCCTACTGTTTGGACAGATGCGAAAGATCCTATGACATTTTATTTCCTGATTAAACCGTCAACCCCCGAACAGGATAATGTATCTGGTCATTTTGATTGTTTGAGACGTACATTGGGGCCGAGGTGTCGGTCAACTCCAGGCACACGGCAGAAGATATTCTGGTCATTATGAAGACCTTTCTAAAAAATTATTTTGTGTGCTCTCCATCCAGATCTTAGTTGGCCTGAGTTCATGCATAAAAGATGCTTTCTGATTCTCAATTGCCGTCACACTTAGGAATTGTATACAGGGCGTTTGACCCACTATATAACTGTTCACTGAACTGTATCATAAGTTTAATTATCAATATATCTTCTGTGACACTTTTATTGGTAAATTGGAGAATATGTTGCTTTATGATAACAGGAGAATCATTCTTTGTCATTTGTAATATATATTATAGTATATTGCAAAATGTAAAATAGCTTGATCTGACAAATCCTTTAAAGGTAATTCACTGTATATGGGCACCAAATGGAATATAACCCTGTGTTAGTGTGAAGCTTAGAGCTGGAAGATTGATTGAACTGGCTTAGATGTTAGTAGCTGCAAATTTCTTCAAGATGTGACACAGTTAAGGTGGATGTACTATCTAGAGCATTTTTCCCAGTGTAAAAATCCCACAAAATTAAGATTTACAACACAAGTAACGGCATACAGTACTTTTCTGGGATTTTGAGCCCTGATCCATATTGCTTAGAGCAAAACAGTGAGAATTTATTTATCAAAGCCTCTCTTTCATTAAAATGAATGGTGATGGCTAATTTCCTGAGTCAGTACGTTGTTAACAAAATGCAGAAGAGTAGAGGAACTCAGCGGGTCAAACGGTAACTGTGGAAGGAAAGGAACTGTCAACATTTTGGGTCAAAACCCCGCATTCGGAGTCAGAGCAGAGAGGTGAGATGGGAAGAGGGGAAGGGGAGTGATGAGACAGGAGACCGAAGTGATTGGTGGACTGACGAGGAGTGTGAGATAGCAGTAGCTTGTGCCATATAGAGGTGAGGAGCTGGGTGGTTTTGGGGTGGCAGTAACAGGTGACAAGTACTGAGGAGGTAGACTCGGCTGTAGTGCTGAGTCTTAGTAAGAACATTTTGAAATAGTTGGAGAGCAGAAGACACCATAGAGTAGGAGCAGTGAGATTGTCTCTCAGAACCCCTGAGAGAAGAGGAGGAAAGTTAGAAGAAGGTTACAAGAGGATATAGACAGGCTGCAGAGTTGGGCAGAAAAATGGCAGATGGAGTTCAATCTGGACAAGTGTGAGGTGATGCATTTTGGAAGGACAAACCAGAAGGCTGAGTACAGGGTTAATGATCAGTTACTTAAGAGTGTGGATGAACAGAGGGACCTTGGGGTTCAAATCCGTACATCCCTCAAGGTCGCTGCACAGGTTGATAAGGTAGTTAAGAAGGCCTATGGGATGCTAGGCTTCATTAACAGGGGGATTGAGTTCAAGAGTAGAGAGGTCATGTTGCAAATCTCTGGTGAGATCGCACTTAGAGTATTGTGTTCAATTCTGGTCACCTCATTATAGGAAGGATGTGGAAGCTATGGAGAGGGTGCAGAGGAGATTTACCGGGATGTTGCCTGGATTGGAGAACAAGTCATATGAAGCAAGGTTAGCAGAGCTGGAACTTTTCTCTTTGGAGCGTAGAAGAATGAGAGAGGATTTAATAGAGGTCTACAAGATTATGAGAGGCATAGATAGGGTGGATAGTCAGTACCTGTTTCCCAGGGCACCAAAAGCAATCACCAGAGGGCATATGTACAAAATTAAGGGAGGGAAGTTTAGGAGAGACATCAGGGGTAAGTTTTTTACACAGGGGGTTGTGAGTGCCTGGAATGACTTGCCAGGGATGGTGGTGGAGAATAAACATTAGGGATATTTAAGAACCTCTTGGACAGGCACATGGATGAAAGAAAAATGGAGGTTTATGGGGTAGTGTGGGTTTAGTACTTTTTTTTAAGGATTATATGGGCCGGAACAACATGGAGGGCTGAAGGGCCTGTACTGTGCTGTAGTGTTCTATGGTTCTATGGTTCTATGAAAGCCTCTTCAAGGTTGATATTTCTTGTCAACAGATCATCTGTTGCTCCAGATTCCAGCATCTGTATTCTATTGTGTCTCCCTTCTCCTTCTTAAACCCATCACCCCTACTGGGGCATAGTTTGACTGCAGAGTTTTCCACCCTGGGCCAGCCTTTGAAATTTTCCCCAGGTATAGCCCATCCTGTGTCTTCCAGGTGAAGATCCTTCCTCTCCCGGGATAAGGTGTTCGGAGCATTTCTGGAGATCTGGGTTTTTACGGGATGCCACACGCCCTCCTCCTTTCAATTGGGAACATCCACAGCAGAGCTGTGTCTCCCTTGATGGGCTTCAGTGTCTGGAATGTGCATTTCAAGAGCTGAGGGGAATGGTGTAGCTTTATGTTTAACAATTTTTTAAACTATATAACAGGAATGATGATTGAGACAGCTATGTGATGCACCGGAAGAAAACGAGTGTGACCACGTCTGACCGCAGCTCGAGTTACTTTGACTCAGAGTGGATGAGCTGGATTCTCAGATGTGTACGCTGCATTTGATCAAGGAGGGGGGCAGTTAGTTCACCTGACAATTACCCTTCTGAGGTTAGGCCTAAGATGGAATTCTGCGGGAGGAGAACAAACAACTAAAATCAAAGTTAAAAAGCAGAAACACAAAAATAATAATCTCTGGATAACTATTTGAGTCATGTGAGAATTTGCATGGGGTGAATGAGATCAGGGTTTTTAAACTGTGGCCAGGACTACTGTGGGAGGAATGAGTTTCAATTCATCGAACACTGACACCAGTGATGGGGAAAGAGGGACCTTTCCCATTGGACTGGGCTTCATTTGAATCAGTGTACCGGTGAATCAAATAAACAAGTCTGTGGATAAGGTTTCAAACTAAACAACTGGGACAGGGTTCTAATGAAAAGTAATTTAGAAGGTTAAAGAAAAAGTACAGGGAAACTAAATGGGTACGATAACCAGAGTCGATTAGGGAAAGACCAAGTACGTAGTGTGCCTCCATTTCAAATCAGAGCAGAGACAAATGGTGCAAAGATAAAACTAGAGAGTCTTCATTGGAAGCACATGATTGCTTCTAACATTTATAATGAGGTAAGTGAATTAGCTGGACAAATTGCTTGTAACATTTATAACAAGGAAAGTGAATTAGCTGGACAAATAGAAACAAATTGGTACTGTCTAAAAGCCATTGGTGGTGGCATGGTTGTAAATTGACCAATGCTAGCAAGTCATTATTCCAAATGATTAACTTTTATGAAGAGAAGGGCAAAAGAGGAGGAGGGATAAAGGAAGGAGAGGGAGGTGACTCAGCTCTGAAGATGAAGAAATGATAAATTATTTTATTGTTGTCACAATGGGGTCATAACGAGGTAGTGAAAAACTTTGTTTCATGCCATCTATACCTATCATTTCGTCATGTCCGTGTATTTAGAAAGTACAAGGGAAAACAATGACTGAGCGTAGAATAAAGTATTCCAGTTATCGAAAAAGTGCAGGCAGACTAAATGGCGTAAGGTCATAACAAGGTAGATTGGTAGGTCAAGAATTCATCTGCTTAGGTGGAACTAGGAAGGAGAAAATGCTGCTGGGGACAAATGTAGCTAAGCATCTATTTTTAATTCATGTGGTCTTTGTGGGCTGAGCCAGCAATTTATTTACTCATCCTTAATTGACCAAGGGAAGTTGGGGATGAACTGCAGTGCTTGAGGTTTGGGTATACCAACAGTGCTGTTTAGGAGGGATTTCCAGAATCTTGATCCAGCAACAGTGAAGGAAGAGCAATATCTTTCCACGCCAGGGTGGAATGTGGCTTGGAGGGCAACTTCCATGTGGAAGTGTGGAATACCGTCCTTTTCCATCTAGCTGGTCGAGATCGTGGGCTTAGTAGGTGCTGTTGAGGGTCTCTTGGTGAGTTGTTGCAATAAATCTTATCGATGGTATAAACTCTCTGTAAGATGGAGTGAAGTAGTGATTGGGAGATGATTGAGCTGACAGTGGACTGTGCAGAAGAAGCCCAGCCAGATCTCTTGGTATCAGTAGCAGGTCCCTTTAAGAGAGAGAATGCAGTGTGATGTGCTCCTTGTTCAACTGAGGCTATTCAATCAATGTCATTGTGAGGAGCTCTGAGCTCCAGTTTACACCCGTGCCCTCAGAGATGTGTGACTAGCAATATCATTAGCATCATGTTGGTGGGAGAGGGTCAGGCAGACAGAAGTTCCTGATCCAATTTTGTGGTTGACACTAATTACCCCAGAAGTCACAGAAAGCATGATCACAGAATCGATTTTGGGTCTCATAGTGCTTAAAGGAACAGTGATCTAATTACTTGGCTAATGTCTTTTACCAGAAGCGAAAGCTTTCATGTCCATTTATAAAGACAGTTCGTACAAGCCAAATTCAAGTTTGTCATCTACCCTCTTTGAATGGCTTGTCCTAGACAGATTAAAAACCTTGCATCATAATAGTACAGGATTCATTATAATATTTTAAATACTCAAATCTCCTCAGCAATGCAGCATCAGTTACTGATTCCATGTAGCCTGAAAGCCACCTTGATGTCGATGGGTTGGCTATCTATCATCAGCAGGCTGTATGGCGGGCTGGGAAGTTCGGAAAGTTGAGCTAAGAGGTATAGTATGGGCTTCATCTTGCACCTGCATCTCCTTGGAATTCACACTGCATTTAAGACCATAGGTCATAAGATATAGGAGCAGAATTAGGCCATTTGGCTCATCAAGTCTGCTCTACCATTTCAAAATGGCTGTTTATTTCCCTTTCAGCCTTCTTCCCATATCCCAGCATGCCTTGACTGATCAACAATCTGTCAACCTCTGCCTTAAATATACCTAAAGACTTGGCCTCCACAGCTGCCTGTGGCAATGATTTCTTAGATTCACCACTCTCTAGCTAAAGAAGTTCCACCTTATCTCCGTTGTAAATAGACATTCCTCTATTCTGAGGCTGTGTCTTTGATCCTAGAATGCCCCCCCCCCCCCCCACCACCAAGGGAAATAACCTCTCCACATCCCCTCTGGAAGTCTTTCGGCATTTAATAGGTTTCAATGAGAGGTTCCACCTCCCCCCTCATTCTTCTGAAATTCAATTAGTACAGGCCCAGAGCCATCAATCGGTCCTCATATGGTAACCCGATTGTTCCTGGAACCTCCTCTGAATCCTCTCCAAAATTAGCGCATCTTTTCTTAAATAGGGGGCTCAACGTTATTCACAATACCCCAAATGAGTGCCTTATAAGCCTCAATGTTACATCCTTACTTTTATATTCTAGTCCTCTCAAAATGAATACCTTCCTCACCACTGTAAATCAACCTGTAAATTAATGTTTAGTGAATCCTGCAAGTCCCTTTGCACTTTGAAATTTTGCATTTCTTCTCCATTTAGAAAATAGCTTCCCCTTTTATTTTTTCTACCAGTGAAAAATAAAAAAATATTTTTTATTCCATCTGCCACTTCTTTGCCCATTCTCTTAATCTGTCTAAGCCCTTCTGCAGACTCCCTGCTTCTTTAACATGACCTGTCCCTCCACATATCTTTGTATCATCTGGAACCATGGCCACAAAGCCATTAGTCCCATCATCCAAATCATTGACATACAATGTAAAAAGAAGCAGTCCCACTAGGTCCCCTGTGGAACACCACCAGTCACTGGCAGCCAACCAGAAAAGACTCTCTTTATTCCTTCTCTTTGCCTCCTGACAATCAGTCAATACTCTATCCATGCTAGTATCTTCCTGTAATACTATGGGTTCTTAACTTGTTAAGTATCCTCATGTACAAGACCTTACCAAAGGCCTTCTGAAAATCCAAGTACCCAACATCCACCGATTCTCCTTTGTCTAGCCTGCTTGCTGTTTCCTCAAAGAATTCCAGCAGATTTGTCAAGCAAGATTCTCCCTTCATGAAACCATTTTGACTTCGGCATATTTTATTATGTGTCTCCAAGTACCCCAAAAACCCATCCTTAACAATCAGGTCCAACATCCTCCTAACCACAGAGATCAGACTAACCAGCCTAGGATTTCCCTTTTTCTGTCTCTCTTCCCTTCATGCATGTGGAGTGACATTTGCAATTTTCCAGTCCTCCAGAACCATTAAAGAATCTAGTGATTTTTGCAAAATCATCACTAATGCCCCCATAATCTCTTAAACCATCACTTTCAGAACCTCGTGGTGTAGACTATCTGCTTCAGGTGATTTATCTACCTTCAGACCTTTCAATTTCCCAAGCACCTTCTCTCAAGCAATGACAACTTCACTCACTTCTGTCTCCTGACACTCAAACTTCTGGCATATTGCTAGTGTCTTCCACAGTGAAGACTGATGCAAACTACTTATTCAGGTTGCCCACCATTTCCTTGTCCCCCATTACTACCTCTCCAGCACTGTTTTCCAGTGTTCCGATATCCACTCTCACTTCTCTTACTCTTTATACAGTGTCTATAAGAAGTATTCACCTCCTTTGGAAGTTTTTATGTTTTATTGTTTTACAACGTTGAATCACAGTGGACTTAATTTGGCTTTTTTGACACTGATCAACAGAAAAAAAACTCTTTTGTGCCAAGGTGAAAAACAGATCTCTACAAAGTGATCTAAATTAATTACAAATATAAAACACAAAATAATTGATTGCATAAATATTCACCCCACCCCCACCTTTAATATGACACACCAAATCATCACTAGTGCAGACAATTGGTTTTAGAAGTCACATAATTAGTTAAACAGAGATCTGTTTTTGGAGACCTGTGTGCAGTCCAGGTGTTTCAATTGATTGTAGCACAAATACACCTGTATCTGGGAGATCCAACTGCTGGTGAGTCAGTGTCCCATGAGGACAAAATAACACTCCAAGCAACTCCGCGAAATGGTTATTTAAAAGCGCAAGTCAGGAGATGGATACGAGAAAATTTCCAAGTCACAGAATCTCCCTCAGAGTACAGTTAAGTCAATCATCAAGAAATGGGAAGAATATGGCACAGCTGTACATCTAGCTAGAGCTGGCTGTCTTCAAAAATTGAGTGACTGTACAAGAAGGGGACTAGTGAGGGAGGCCACCAAGAGACCTATGTCACCTCTGGAGGAGTTACAAGCTTCAGTGGCTGAGATGAGAGAGACTGTGCATACAACAACTGATGCTCCGGTGCTTCACCAGTCGCAGCTTTAAGGGAGAATGGCAAAGAGAAAGCTACTGTTGAATAAAAATCACGTGAAATCTCAGCTAGAATTTGCCAGAAGGCATATGGGAGACTCTGAAGTCAGCTGGAAGAAAGTACTATGGTCAGATGAAACCAAAATTGAGCTTTTAGGCCATCAGTCCAAACACTGCACATCATTAAAACTCACCATCCCTACCATTACGTATGGTAGTGGCTGTATCATCCTTTGGGGATGCTTCACTGCAGCAGGCCCTGAAAGGCTTGTGAAGGTAAAGGGTAAAATGAATGCAGCAAAATACAGGGAATTCCTGGACAAAAACCTGATGCGGTCTGCAAGGGAACTGCAACTTGGGAGAGGATTTGCTTTCCAGCAAGACAATGACCCCATTAAATCCATCATGATTCAATGTTGTAAAGCAATAAAACATGAAAACTTCCAAGGGGTGTGAATACTTTTTATAGGCGCTGTATAGCAGAAGCAAGTTTTGGAATCCTCTTTACTATTATTGGCTGGCTTACCTTTGTATTTCATCTTCTCCCATTTTATGACTATTTTTCAGTTGCCTTCTGTTGTTTTTTTTGAAAGATTCCCAATTCTCTAAATTCCCACTAATTTTTGCTCTATTATGTGCCCTCTCTTTGGCTTTTATGTTGGCTTTGACTTCCCTTGTTAGCCATGTTTGCATCATTCTGCCTTTAGAAAGCAACATCTTTGTGATGTATCTATCCTGCACCTTCCAAATTACAGCATTTGCTGCTCTGCTGTCATCACTGCTAGTATCCTCTTCCAAACAACTCTGGCCAGCTCCTGCATCATGCCTCTGTAATTTCCTTTACTCCGTTGTCATACTAATACATCTGACTTTAGCTTCTCCCTCTCAAACTGCAGGGTGTATTCTATCATATCATGATCACTGGCTCCTAAGGGTTCATTTACCTTAAGCTTCCTTGTTAAGTCTGGTTAATTACACAACACCCAATCTATAATAGCTGATCCCCTACTGGCCTCAACAATGAACTGCTCCTAAAAGCCGTCTTGTGGGCATTCTACAAATCCCCCTCCCGCCTTGGGATTCAGCACCAATGTGATTTCCCCAATCTACCTGCATATTGAAATCCCCCATGACTATTGTGACATTGCCCTTTTGGCAAGCCTTTTCTATCTCCCATTGTAATTTGTGGCCCACATCCTGGCTATTGTTTGCCATCAGGGTCTTTTTACCTTTGCAGTTTCTTAGAGTTGGCAGGGCTCTTGTATGGATATGAAGTTGTGATAGTCAGTCCAGCTCAGGAAGGGCTTGGAGTTTCCCATCAGCCAATGCCTCCATTCCTCCAAGACCCATTTGATGGTGAGTAGCTCCCTGTCAGTAGTTTCATAACAGCACCACATAGAGTTAACTTGCTTGAGAATAAGGTACAAGGGTATGTCTTCCCATCTAGTTCTTGCAGGAAGAGGATAGTCCCAGCACCCACATTAGATTTGTCCATCTCTACCACAAAGGGTCCAGAGAAGATCGTACAGTAGAGAATGGGAGTGGTGGTGAAGAATCTCTTGAGCTTCTTGAAAGCATGGTCCACAGCAGCAGACCAGGTCATCCGTGAAGAAGGTGATTTGGTGCGAGAGCTGAGACAAGCAGCAATTTTATAATGAAACGGCAGTAGAAGTTGGGGAAGCCCAAGAAGTGACTGTAGCTGTTGAGGGAGCGTAGGTACATCACAGGATAGATACATCACAAAGATGGGGCCATTAAACCATGGCACGCACTTTCTCTACACCTCCAGGTGAAAGGACACAACCCACGAAGGAAGTGACTGTGTGGAACTGGCGTTTCTCTCACTTGCAGGATAGTTTGTTTTTGAGGAGATGCTGAAGGACTAAACAGACATGACAGATGTGGAATTGGAGAAGATGAGGATGTCATCGAGGTAGATGAACACATACCTGTGTAGTATATCTCAGAGGATTTCAGTAATGATGGCCTGTAAAATAGCTGGTCTGTAAAATGACTGGACTGTTGGAAAGTTCAAAAGGCATCGCTAAGAATTCATAGTGGTCGGTAGGTGTTATGGACACAGTCTTCCACACATCTCCTGGCAGATGCAGATCAGGTTGTATATGTTCCAGAAATCCAGTTTGGTGAATGTTTGGGCCCCATGGAGTGTTTTGAATGTGCTATCCTTCAAGGGGAGAGGGTAGAGGTTCTTAATGGGGATTGTGTAAAATCTGTGGTTGTCGATACAGGGATGAACACCTCCATAATTCTTTTTGACAAAGAAGAATCCTGCATTGGCTGGGGACTGGGGTGGTTGAATGAGGCTGCACTATAGCGCTTTGTCAATGTTGTCATTCACTGGCTAAGTCTCAGGAGAGGAGAGGGAGAACTGACAACCTATGGTTTAGTTGGTGCCTGGGAGAGGTCTATCGCAGTGTTGTGATCTGTGTGGTGGCAGGGTCCTGGCTTCCTTATTACTAAAGGCGATGGCTAAGTCATAGTATTCCTGTGGGAGCTTGGTGAGGTTGAGGGTTTCCTCCTGCTCCACTGATTTACAGGGTGAGGTCAATTGATGTTGCAGGGAGGTGATTCAACAGATGGGGTCCCCAACTCAGCAATGAAGACCTGGTGACGTGAGTTTGTAAGTGGAGAGAAAGTGGTAACCCAATATGAGAGGAGTGTTGAGTGAGTCAATCATGAAGAACTGGACGGGCTTGTGCTCTCCGATGCTCATATGCACAGGCCTGTGCACGCTCTGACCATCCCAGACCCCAAAGGACGCCTGTCAATGGCCGTGATGCAGAAAGGGTGAGAGGTAGGCTTGGTAGGGAGCCCAGTTGCACACACAGACTCTGTTCCAGAAAGTTGCCTGGTGTGCCAGAATCTAGCAGAACCTCCTATGTGTGTAGAGATGTCGGGATGTAGAGGAGGACGGAGAGAGTGATTTGGGCTGTGGTGCTGGAACGAGGGGCTAGGTGGAGCCTACCAGATAGAAGGTCCCTCACCTCTACCTGGTGGTGTCATTTTTGGGGACATAGGAGGCATTTTGTGTATTGGTGATCAGTTGCTCTGTAGTAGGTGCACATTATTTCTCCATGGACACTCAGGGGTGGGGAGGTGGGGGGAGTTAAGGGAGCTCTTCCTAGCCACACATGATCTGGAGGTGTTAATGACAAAGGCTCTGAAATAGTCCTGGATCCTGGTTCTAAGGAAATGGTTCTGGGAATGGAACTGGGGTTTTGGCTGATAACCTGGAGGGTCGTTCCATAAGATGCTTGTCAATACGATGAGCGATGAATAAACATTAGAGACCAGATACCGACCACAATGGGGCCAAAGAAAGCTAGGAACAGGTGGTTGGAACAAGGACTGTAGATGAGAGTTTACTAGCTGCAGGTGGTGATTTAGAAACGAGTGGCAGATGACTCCTATCAGCTGGAAGGAGCCAGCATGTGCAGCTCTGACAGATGCTCATCACCCTCCCACTGCATCCTCCAAATTTCCTTTTATATTTTCTTGGCAGAGCTCTTTCTTTCGCTATCCCTCTCCACATATTCACATTAATAAGTGTTTAAGAAGCAAGCAGTGGGAGACACTGATCATTGACCGGGAGCAAGAAACCCCACTGCTCTGTCCTAATGAGAGTTCAGTTGTCAGGCCCAGATAAGTCCACCTCAGTCAATACAGAAGCATTTCTGAAGCAGTTTTACATGGCTTAGAATATCCCAACTGATCATCAGAAGGGAGCTATCCAGCAAATTAATATCCAGAGAGAGGCTTTCTTCAGAAACAGCCAACCTTTAAAAAACAGATGCACTCTGACTTCATAGGCACAGGCATCTGATCGCTAGAATAATAAAACCCTTTTAAGCTATTAGACTATTTTTAAACAGCTGAATTGATTTGAATCTCTCCACTTCCATGCCTGACTACATTCATCCATTTAGATTAAAAATTAAAACCTCTTTTCCCTTATCAATTTTCTTCAATCCTCTTTGAGAACAAAAGTGTGACAGAGGGCTCTGTAATATTAATAGGATTTAATTGCCCTCAGGAAGATCATTTACATTCCATAGTGAATTTTTGCAGTCTTCTGCTCCAAGTACAAGGTAAACAGCAGCTGGAATTCTATTTTAGATGGAGCTCTAGTGGGAAGAGTTGAAGGCTTACAAGCCAGAAGTTACCAAAGTAAACAGGCAGCATTTCAACTAATAATGAAGTTTGTGTTCTGTGCTGGATCAATGCAGACAACCCCCGTGTTTCTGCAGTTTGGGTAACAGACATTTGCCCTTACATAATTCACAAATCACTGCCTATATGTCTGAGCTACAGAATGAAAATTTGTACTCACAATTTTTTTTTCAATTCACATTTTGAGGTTCTTGGGCAGTTAATATGGAATATTGTGGAAAATGAGATACAGACTGTTTTCTTGGACTACAAATTTGTTCCTTAATATGAAGATCACTTATATAATCCTATAACTCAAGCTACTGAGTCACAGCTCATCAATTTCCTTTATCAGCTGCACATCTGGCTGTGGTATCAAACCAAAGGGGCAATCTGACCATTTCAACATCGTCTTCCAAAGCTGCTTCTCTGGTACCTGGAAGGAGCTGACCCATGGATCACTGTGATCTGGAAATTACCCTTGTGATGGTGATGTTTTGGAAATATAAAGAAGAGAGATTAAAAGATCATCTTTATTAGATTCATATACTTTGAAACATGTAGTGAAATGCATTATCTGCATCAAATCAAATCAAATCAGCAAGAATTGTTCTAGGCAGCCCACAAAGTGCCAACATGCTTCTGGCACTAACATATATCACTGTCCCTTCTTAAGCGGGTTAAAATCCTGTAGCTTTTTTCCAGCTGTACTGTGGGAGGACCTCATAACAACCAGAAACTGACAATGAACACAGGCCACGAACCAGGGAGAAGTCTGTAAGGTACAGCGCTGGAGCTATTTACATTATTTTGTAAACTCTAACAAGGCAAAGCATAGTTCTTCTCTCTGGTGAAACAGCTGGCCACTGTGAATAGGACATTACTCCAAATGAGATTACAAACATCAGTGAAGCTCTAGAGAAATAGCACTAAAAATGACAACCACTTTATTGTGGCCAGGCATCAACTTTACTCTTCACAGAGGCTGCCTAACCTGCTGAAAAGTCATGGCACATTTTGTTTTAAGTTCAGCTGTTCAGCACCTACTGTATTTTGTGTTTATATTATTGTAAGATTCACATTCTAAAATGATTATCATCTATTTTGCCTGTCAGACAATTACTTATTGGAATTCCATCTTTGCCGGTCTGATTTCCAAGAACAATTACTCAGGCATTACCCGCGGTCAGTGGTGAGTGACTTGTTTCCTGTTCAGAGGAAGATTTGGCTAACTTTGGCAATTCACAAATTTTTCCTCAAGAGGCTTATGGCAAACAAGCAATGGAGCAGGCTCACCAGACCTACTGATCTACCTCTCGGCCAGTCATCAAACTGTTGGCTTTTATCTGTTAACCCAGATAGGTGTGAAGTGACTCATTTTGGTAGGTCAAATATGATGGCAGAATATAGTATTAATGGTAAGACTCTTGGCAGTGTGGAGGGTCAGAGGATCTTGGGGTCCGAGTCCATAGGACACTCAAAGCTGCTGCGCAGGTTGACTCTGTGGTTAAGGAGGCACTCGGTGCATTAGACATCATCAATCATGGGATTGAGTTTAAGAGCTGACAGGTAATGTTGTAGCTATACAGGACCCTGGTCAGACCCCATTTGGAGTACTGTACTCAATTCTGGTCGCCTCACTAGAGGAAGGATGTGGAAATGATAGAAAGGGTGCCGAGGAGATTTACAAGGATGTTGCCTGGATTGGGGAGGATGCCTTATGAGAATATGTTGAGTGAATTCGGCCTTTTCTCCTTGGAGTGACGGAGGATGAGAGGTGACCTGATAGAGGTGTATAAGGTGATGAGAGGCATTGATTGTGTGGATAGTCAGAGGCTTTTTCCCAGGGCTGAAATGACTAGCATGAGAGGGCGTAGTTTAAAGGTGCTTGGAAGTAGGTACAGAGGAGATGTCAGGGTTAAGTTTTTTATGCAGAGAGTGGTGAGTGCGTGGAATGTGCTGCCAGAAACAGTGGTGGAGGCGGAAACGATATGGTCTTTTAAGAGACTCCTAGATGGATACATGGAGCTTAGAAAAATAGAGGGCTATGGGTAAACGAAGGTAGTTCTAGGGTAAGGACATGTTCGGCACGGCTTTGTGGGCTGAAGGGCCTGTATTGTGCTGTGAGTTTTCTATGTTTCTTTTCATTTGAACTTTCTTAGTGAGGGTTGCTTCCTTTCCCTTTCCCAAGAGTCCTGCAATTTGTTTTCCTCCCGAAATTTTCCTTTGGGAATTTTTAAAATTTTGATTCTGCTTCCTTCCTCCAGTTCTTCAGGCAAGGCACTCAAAACATTGCTCTTCTTCTGACCCAAATGTGGAATGTGCGTGGAGAAGAAAAACAGAGCAAGCTTCCAGTTCAGGGCATAACGTTCAATGATTTTCACATAGATATGACAAAGCCATATGCAACTTAAATCGCACTTTTTACCAAGCTTCCTGACTGAATTTACTTCATTTTCTTTCCCTTTTGTGTACTATGAAATTCAGGATGGAAAATGAAATAGAATGTTAGTTTATTCTAGAATAATGAATGTAATTGAGTCATACAACAGGGAAGTAGCCCTTTGGCCCATCAAATCCATTCATATTAATGGTAATTATTCATGTTAATATTACTCATTAAGGTTAATTCTGCACCAATACCACTTTATTTCTTCTCCCCAACTCACCATGTTCCCAACAACTCATACCAGGTTACCCTTCATTTACATACTAGGAATCAATCAACCTGTTAAACTGCATGTCCTTGGGATGAGGGTGGAGCCCTATGCGGTCAAAGGAGAACGAGTAAACTCCACTGTAGTTCAGGATTGAACCCACTTCCACCTAATCTGCTTTGTAACACAAGGAAAGTTTCTATCCGACTGTTGTAAGACCATTTAATGGTTCTCTAATATAAGATGGACTCTTGACCTCCCAATCTACCTCATTAAGATTTCTACCTTATCGTTTACCTGCACTGAACTTTCTCTGCAGCTGTTACGTTTTATTCAGTGTTCTGTTATTGTTTAATCTTGTTCTGCCTCAATGCACTGTGTAATGACTTGATCTTGATGAACAGTATGCAAAACAAGCTTTTCACTGTATTTCAGTACATGTGACAATAATAAACCAATTCCATTTACAGTTATGTTCTTAAAACACAATTCTCCCTTCATTAAGCCATATTAGCTCTGCCTGGTAATATTTTCCATTATCATGTCCCCAGTGATGAGCTCCACTCTCTTCTTGACAAGTGTTGTTAGTTAACTAATCTATAGTTCCCATTTGATTTTCTTATGTAGTGCTGTTATACATGCTATTTTCCAATCACGGGCAACAGTTCCAAGCAAGAGGATTATGTAAACTTATCTCTGACGTTTAAAGGCTGAGAAAATATGATATGGTAGAACGTAGAATATTTCAGAGCAGTACTGGCCCCTTGGGCCACTATGTTGTGCCAATCTTTTAACCTACTTTAACATCAATCCAACCCTTCCCTCCTAAATAGCCTTCCATTTTTTCTACCATCAATGTGTCTATCTTAAATGCCCCTGATGTATTTGCCTCTACCACCACCCCTAGTGGGCTGTTCCATGAACTCATGACTCTCTCTGTAGAAATACTGCCTATAATTTCCTCTTAAAATAATACCCCCTTGCATTAGCTATTTTTGCTCTAGAACAGAGTCTCTGGTTATTCACTGTAGTGTGGTAGTCTGAATCAAAGTCAATGGGTGATGATGATCATCACAAGCCTGGGCGGAAGATATGGAGATCCTGAGATGCCTAGTCATCAAGATCCCCTCTCGGCCTCACCAGTGTAGTCCAAAGCAAGGCTTATGAAGCCACACGTTTGGCACCAGCTTGGCTGCAGGAGCTGCTGGAAGGAGGTTCAATGATGTCCAGCTGCCTCAGGGGCTCCACTGCGGATTTGCTGTCTGGGTATACTCCTGCCGCCTTCGTTTTTCCCAACACTACTCACTAGGCAGTGGGTCTATTTACGTAATTGGGGATCTGCTTCGCAAGCACCAGAACATTCCACACACCGCTGGGCCTGCGTGCAAGCCTGCCCCCTGTCCTCTGCAGTTCAGCCTGACTCTGAAAGTAAGTTCGGTTTCCATGTGCCACCAGCAGGGAGGGCACTACATGAGGCTTGATGTTCGAGAGGCTACATACTGGCAGGGAGAGATCTAGACATTCAGCTCTCCTTTTTTCAAGACTTTTAGGGAGCAATGGAAGCTGGAAGTGAGAGCAACAAGCACTACCCACTACACCGCCACACTAGATGCATCACAGCAACTATTTTGACACCACTGGTGAAGGTATTGGGCTAACAGACAATGTTCTGGGCCATTGAATCAGAAGCATGACTTTAAATCCCGTGATAAAATAATTGGATTTAAATTCAAATGATTAAGTAAATCATAAACTTTAGAACAGACCACTGGTTTAGCTACTAGAGCTACTACCTTCACAGCCTCAGCAACCTGGCTCAGTCCTAACCTCCAGTACAATCTGTATGGAGTTTGCAAGTTTGCCCAGTGGCGATGTGGGTTTGTGCAGATACTGGCCATGTTTCAATGGGAAAAGTGGAAGAGGCACTGATTGCTACAAGTCTCCTTTGGATCCTTGAACTGTATGTAAAGCATGGAGAACAAATACCCAGTGTCCAGTCGTCACAGATCCATTCTTGCCATCTATTTGAGATGGATGTAGGTTTTCTCATCTTGTGCCTCCTTTCTTGCTTAGAACCCCAGCGCCGGTTTACAGACAAAGTGGGGGTACATCCTCCTACTGAATGGCTAATAACTGGATGATCTGTGGTGCCTTTTTAAAAGATAAAGAGATAGCGATCGATACATCTTCATGAAATTTCTTGGTTCTTGCCTCAGAGATCGTCAACAACCAATGTAACCAATGAAGCCCAAAAGGCTGCCACCTGCAGGCCAGTGAAACGTTTGCATGTATTAATGTCTTCAGGAGCAGATGGCTGGAGAATCAGCCCTGACATTGACACAGGTTTCAGTGGGCGTTTGGGAACATGCAGATCTTTGTAAATCCTGCTGAGGCTCCATTAATCAAACAACTTTCAAACTGAGAACTGGCAGTGTGCTTTAATCTAAGCATCCCACACAGCATCATTTGAGTAAGTTCCATCATTAGACTGGATACTTGACTATAAATGTTACTGCTCATTACAAACGATACAGCAAAACATAAATTTTATTAGCAATTATAAGAAATGAAGCATAAATCTAATTGTACATACTTATATGAACAATATAACACCTTTACCAGTGTCAAGGATGAAAAGGTGATTAATCTTAAACCTATAAATGATATCAGTATTATCATTACTGAAAATGAACTTAATTGCAAACATAGGATCCTCCTGAAGATTTCCCTGTACAATGACCATCTCCCCTCTGCGTCTCTCTCTTACTCCTGGCCATCTGCTTTCCAATACCATATCATTGAAACATTTGTCACAGTTCTTACTTAATTTTAATTTTGAGATAAGACAGTCTCAATCACTCAAACAAGGGATTATCTCTACTCACGTAACGACTTGGAAATTCCTTCACATCTGCAGATCAATGGCACTGAAAACATTGAACACATGAAACACATCAACAGGACAAGTGGGGACAGAAACAGAATCAGACTCTTCATTAAGATTAGAAAAGTGAGAAGGAAAATGAAAGGGGAAGATAGATAAATAGATACTTTATTGATCCCAAGGGAAATTACAATGTCACAGTGGCATTACAAGTGCAAAGATATAAATATTAGAAGAGAAGTAGAAAGAATACAAAAATAAGTTGCCGCAGTCTAACAGGAAGGGGTCATCACTTCCCCAGCTATAGGTTGACTCAAAATAGAGTCTAATGACTGAGGTTAAGAAGGACAGGAGGGAAGGAATGAGATTGGAGTAAATGTCTGTGATGGAATTCAAAGTTACCAAGGTTACAAATATTTTAAAAGGAAGGAGTTGGGAGAAAATGATGCTGAGATAAATTGAAACAAAGCACAACCACAACTAGGAGAAAAGGGCTTTCCCTTGAATTATTAAACCCTGCATTAAAACCCAGCATGTCTAGTCTGAATGTGAGATCCCAATGTTGTCTTTTGAGCTTAGACAGGGTATCATTGGAAAAACAGAGAGCCAAAGAAACAGAAATCAGTGTGAGAACATCAACTTAATTCTACTTTCACTTCCACCTCTGTTGATTTAATGATACCCAGCCCAAGTTTGAGGACTTATCTTCTCACTTATCTTCTCACTGGGCTTATTCCATCCTCTGGGGCTCAATACTGAGTGTCACAATTTTAGGCAACCACTCCTTTTATTCATAGATATTTCTAAATCGTTGTTTCAATTTCCCTTGCTGCCATTTTGTTTCAGGTGTTAGTTTTCAATTTCACAGCACAGAAGGAGGCCACTCATCCATCTGGGTCCCTGCCAGCTCATTGCAGAGCAATCCCATCAATGGCATTCCCCATCTCTTTTCCTCATCACATGCCCATCAACTTCCTTTCGGTCCTTTTTGCCAACTACATACACTAATAGTGTTGTTATCGGTTACTGTAACACCATGACAGTTTTAGCGACCTAGGTTCAGTCCTGCAGCTACTTATTACTATTTTCCCCATGACCATGTGGGTTTCCTCCAGGTGCTCTAGTTTCCTCCCACAGTCCAAAGGCGTCCAGGTTAGTATTTGCTCACATGGGTGTAACTGGGTGGCACAGGCTCGTTGGGTTGCAAGAGCCTTTTACCATGTTGATTATTAAAAATAATTTATTAAGAACAGTGGCCAGTTTACCTCCCATCAAGGAACTGGAGCCCACATGGTGACTGGGAGAATGTGTAATCCCTACACAGATAGTGCCAAAGGTCGGGATCAAACTCTGCTCCCGAATAACTGTTGTGAGATTGTGCCATCCGTTTTGGTCATTTTGGTGGGTTCACTGCTCTCTCAAAATTCAAGTCTCAAGATTGTTTAATGTCATTTCCAGTAGAGAAACATAAAGGAGAACAAAATAATTGTTACTCCAGATCCGATACAGCACAAAATAAACACAGTACGATAAAGAACACAATAATTAAAAAGAACAATAAATACAAATGCATAAGATAGCCTATATAGACAGATTGATTGTATGTACATAAAATGACACTAGGCACAGCAGTGTCTGTACATAAGGTGACTTTGACAGGAAAAGATAAAGTTGTGGAGGTGAGGGGGGAGTCTCCCGAGTTACTTCCTCATCCCCTCTCTGCAACTTAATATACACTTGTCTTCTCACTGTTCCAGTAGTGTTGAAAGATCCTCAACCTTCTTTCTCTTCCCTCTTCTGCTGCCATTGGGAATCTCACAGGCACGGTTTCAGAATCAGAATCAGGTTTAATACCACAAAAAGTAATTGTGAAGTTTGTTGTTTTGTGGCTGCAGTATCATGCAAGCATAACAAATTGCTATGTTACAATAAAAAACTGTACAAAACAGGAACAGCAAGGTAGTGTTCATGGAGACATGGACCGTTCAGAAATTTGATGGCTGAGGGGAAGAAGTTGTTCCTAAAACATTGAGTGTAGGTCTTCAGGCTCCCCTCTGATGGTAGTAATGGGAAGGCAGCATGCCCTGGAATGTGAGGGCCTGTAGAAATAGATGCCATCTTCTTGAACAACCAACTTCTGAAGATATCCTCAATGGTAGTGAGGCTTGTACCGGTGATAGAGCTGAATAAGTCTACAACCCTCTGAAGCCTCCTACGATCCTTTGCCAGTACGTCCATACCAGATGGTTATTCAGCCAGTCAGAGGTCATGGTGCATCTGCAGAAATCTGCGGGAGGTTTTAGTGATAGACCAAATCTCCTCAAGCTCTTGATGAAGTTCAACTTATGACTTTTTAAAAACAGTGCAGCAGAATATCAAGTTAGTTTACTAATATTTGGCGTAATCCACAACTATTCTGTACAACAGCACAACAGTACAGAACAAGCAAAGCTTAGGCACTTTGGTTCAGAGTTCTGGATGAAGAATTTGATGTAACTCTATACATGAGGTGCTAATGAGCTAAGGATGTATAGAAGAGTTTGCAATATGTGCATTGTTTTACTGGTGCATTGAAATCATTGTTTGGGCAGCAGTATGATTTAAAATACATATGGTCTTCTATTAATTATTCAATATTATAATCTTAATTTTTGGTCCATTCCATACAGATAATAAACATTGTTGATCCCTTAGTTATAATTTGATGCCAAAATTTAAGAGGTGACAGTCTGTACGCAATGAAGTAAGGTAGTTCTCTATACCCGTGACTTGTAAATGATTGCGTATTAATGTAGGTATGTAATTTATTATTTACAAAGAAAAGTGATGTTGGTATTCACAATTTAGTGATATATTCAATATACTCATCTAATTAATGTAAAATTAAAATAATTCTGCAAAGTCCATTTTAGAACAAAAGTCAGCTATAATGAAATTAAGCAAGAAATACAAATTTGACTTTTTAGTTTGCTCTGTTCTTTAGAGAGAATGAACTAAACAACCTAATATGTCCACTACAACACTTAGTCAAAAAATATCAACATGCCACGATGATAAATGGAACAGGATGAGCTAGAAAATGAAATACTTCAGAACTGTCTTCTGCCCATATTCGGTGATCAATTCTGTTCTTAATTACTACATACTTCTTTATGAAATTGCAAAGTAGGCAGAAGTTCGATTTCTTTCAATAATTTTCCAAATGAAAGTTAAGATCATGCTAAAACTGCAGCTGGAGTTTGAAAACAGCAGTTTACAGTTTTAGTGAATATTCCTATTAAACAATGATCCAGAAACGAAGGAATTACAAGGTGTGTCGGGTAATTTCAATACATTGTGAACAAGAAGTGAAGATTTTTGGTATGACTGTAATTGCTGTTCTTTGACTGACAAAAGTGATGCTATAATTCTCCCACTTGTTTACAAAGAGCTTGAGTTATGGAGTGCTCATGGTGATGGTAGACATTTTACTTCAAATAAATGAGGGTCAGAAAGATGCTCCATTAGCAATGTTTCTATTGGCTGAATCTTTTCTTTAATACAGAATGTTATGTCATTTTGCAAAGGTGTGCTATACCTGATATTTGATTTAACATAATGAAGTGATGAGTAGACTGAGGTAATCCATACCACAGCACAGTGCCACTGGAAATAGGACTGAAATGCAGGAGGCATTGCATCAATCAAACATATTTCTTCAGAGTAGCTCCCACCAACTATACTTTAATAGCATTTTTCATAACAGCATTATGTAGAGGTGATGACCAAAGACATTGTCAACGGCTATTTCTATTAATTTTACATATTACAATTTTTGCTTTAATATTTATTTCCTACTTTCCTGAAGTTTTCATTTTCATAGTCATAAAGCACAGAGTCTGTTAATGTCCTTCAGCCTGACATCTATGCTGACCAAGATGCTTATCTACTCTGTCTATGTCCCTACACTTTGCCTATGTCCCTCTATTCCTTTCCAACCATGTACCTGTCCAAATGGTTTTCAAAAGCTGTGATTGTACCTGCTTCTACTAGTTTTTTTTCTGGTGGCTTTTCCATGAAAGAGTTCTGCATGAAAAAATTGCTTCTCTGATTTATTTTAATTTATTTTCATTTCTTACCTTAAACCTATGAGCTGCAGTTACAAACTCCTCTATCCTTGGGAAAAGACTGTGATTATCTGCCTTCATATATGACTATCTACCACCGGCAATTATTTAAACCTCTATAAGGTCCCCATTCACCCTCCTGTGTTCCACTGAGATCAATCCCAGCCTACCCAATATCTCCATGTAACTGCACCCCGTTGATTTCAGGCAACATCATTGTGAAGCTCTTCTGCACCTGTTCTAGTGCTACCACATCCTTTCTATAGTGTGGTTCTGTAACTTCACATGAGGCCCAACTTATATAGGTGCAACATGACATCCCAACTCTTATAGTGAATACTCCTGTCTATGAAGGCATGCTAACTAAATGCCCTCATAACTTCTTATTCATCTGTATCACCGTTTTCAGAGAGCTATGAACTTGCACACAAAGTCCCTTTAAATTCAGTACACCAACACTTCTAAAGTACCTGCTGTTTACTGTATATGTCTGGTCAATATTAGGTGATGAAAAATACATTATCTCACACTTGTTTAGATTAAATTCTGTCTGCCACTGCTCCACCCAATTTTCTAGCTAACTTGATCCTTCTGCATTGTTCGGTAACCACTCTCGCCATCTGAAACTTCAATAATCCTCGTGTTATTAGACCATGCACTGTCAATTCTCATCCAAGTCAGTGTATAAGCTCCTAGTGCTGACTCCTGTAGTATATGACTTGCTATAGATTTGCATTTCTCCGTTCAAATCTCCTATATTATGCAGGTTCAAATATGTAAAGTTAGTTTATTTTTCGAAGCTAAGGAATGGTCTTCAAAATCGTGAAGCTTTTTTCCATTGACAAGGATCACAATATAGTTAATAGAGGGCAGAAATTTAAGGTACTCACAAAGGGGTTGAATGGGGACTAACGATGCAAGTGGATACCAATTGTAACATCTTTGCGAAGGTCCATTGTTGGAATAGAGTATGTGACATTTTAAGTATTAATAAAGAAAAGGCTTTAAACTTTATACCACCTTTCATGTATCATTTAGATTATTCCACAGTGTTTTACTGCCAAGGGAATAGTTACACAGTGGGAAATTTGTACACAGCATGGTCTCAGAAACCATAAAAAGAAGTGGATCAAACGAATTGGTTTGCAAATGAAGCACTAACTTTGTATCTCTTCTCAGAGATGCAACTTGACCCGTTGGGTATTTCCAACATTTTGTGATTTTACTTTGAAAAGTTGTTTTACATTGTCAGTTGGGGAAATAATATTGGCCAGAAGAGTTGTAATAATTCCATGACCTTCCTCAAAATAATTCCATGGGAACTTTTTGTTTAATATTTCATGTAAAACATGGCACCACTGAGTGTAACACTCATCCAGCAATGTTTTAAAAATGTTAGCCGAGACTTTAATTGAAAAGGAAGTGAAAGCTTTAAAGGCTTGTAAAGAATCTATGTGCAATTGATAGACTAATAATCCATGGCAAATTGAGTAGGTTTAAACCAATATTTAACTAAAGCAAAATATAATCAGTATTTGGTAATATCAGTATTTAATATAGTATTTGGGCCAACATAGATCCTTAAAGCTTAGCCATTTCTCATTTCCAAACATTTTTTAATGAGGTATGAGATTTCTCCTACCATTGCCCAGTGTTAATGTTTTTATTCTGTTCCAGAGATTTTGGGACACAAATATTATTGAACCAAAGAATTGCTATGTCTTTCAGAGACCATGTTAAACTGGATCCCCATCTGCTCCATCACAGGCATTATTCTTGCGATATGGCTGTTATCTCACTGCTGTTCATTGGAACTTCCTTTGTGCAGATTGATTGCTCGTCTGCTGCTCAACAACAATGGTGTTGTTGGAAAGTAGCTTTATTGGCTGCAAAGTGCTTTGGGACATCCTTATGTTGTAAACAGCTCAGTGTAAATACTCCAACATTTACCACTTAATCAAAGATTATAATAAATTAAACAGATATAAGAAAATTAATCACTTGAACTGAATGATATTCCAGCAGCTTAAAACTCTAGGGTATATGTTTCAGCAGATTTGTGACCACATCAGGCAATTGCATTACAGAACAACTATATCTGGAGGGAATGCAACCATTTAATTTCATTCACTTAATTCGCAAAATAAGAGAATCCCATTTAATTGAAGAGCTGGAGATTCATCAATCATACAAAGCAACCAAGACTTCATTAGAACCAAGGCATGAAGCAGTCATGAAAACATGTTTGCTTTTTAATGGTCAAATTAGTGTCTGACATGAGGAGGAGAATATTCTTTAGAAAACCCCGAACACATTCAGTGAAACAACTCAGTGAGGACAATCACTGATCTCAATCTGTCAGTGGAATTCTGTGATTGTTGCAACTGATGGTCAGAAGAAGGGCAGGAACTAAAGAACACTAACACAAGAAAATCTGCAGATGCTGGAAATCCAAAGCAACACATATAAAATGCTGGAAAACATCAGCAGGTCAGGCAATATTCATGGAAAAGAGTAAACAGTAGACTTTTCGAGCCAAGAACCTTCTTCAGGACTAAGAACTGTAGAACACTGCCAAGCTCAGGAGCAGCTACTTTTCTACAGCCATCAGATTCTTGAATTTACCTGCATAGACCTAACCCAACCTTAGCAATGGAAAACTATGGAGCTCCTTTTGCACCATTATGGACTCGTACTCAGTTGGATTTTTTTTTACCTATGATCTTGGTTTTGCACTTTTTCACTGTATAGTTTGATTCTATGTATCATTTATATGCTTTGTGTTTCTGTTACCGATGTGCTTATGATACTACTGCTAGCAAATACCTCACCAAAGCTTGTGCAGATGGCAATAAATGCAACTTGGCTTGATTCAGGCTGTCTCTTACTGTAGCAACTTTCTGGCACCACAAAACTAAAAAAGGTCTTTTCTTAGTTATGGTATTTTACATAGTTAGCACTTTAAGCCAATCTACACTTAATTTGCTAACTTTCTAGTAAATGAAGTGCAGTTTGGCTTAATTGGCTGAAAAACTTTCGTAGACCATGAGACCATAAAACGTAGGAGCAGAATTAGGCTATTCAGCCCATCAAATCTGCTCTGCCATTTGATCATGGCTGATCTATTTCCTTTTCAACCCAATTCTTCTCCTTCTCCCTGTAACCTTTTACACCCTGACTTATCAAGAATCTATCAACCTCCACTTTAAATACGTGCAATGACCTGTCCTCCACAATTGCCTGTGGGAATTAATTAATTCCACAGATTCACCACCTTCTGGCTAAAGAAATTCCTCCATTCTAAATGGATGTACCTCTATCTATTCTGGGGTTGTGCCTTCTGGTTCTAGACTCCCCAACTATAGGAAACATCCTCTCCACATCCACTCTATCTAGACCTTTCAACATGCAATGCTTCAATGGGATCCCCCCTCATTCTTCGAAATTTCAGCGAGTACAGGCCCGGAGCCATCAAACACTCCTCATATGATAAGCCTTTCATTTCCTGGATTCATTTTCGTGAACCTCCTTTGAACCCTCTCAAATTTTAGCATATCCTTTCTTAGATAAGCGGCCCAAAACTACTCTCAATACTCCAAGTGAGGCCTCACCAGTGCTGTATAAAGCTTCAGCATTACATTACTGTTTTTATATTCTAGTCCTCCTGAAATGAATGCTGACATTGCATTTGCCTTCCTCACCACAGACTTAATCTTCAGGGAATTCTGCACAAGAACCCTCAAGCCCCTTTGCACCTTGGATTTTTGAATTTTCTCTTGTTTAGAAAATAGTGTACAACCTTATTTCTACTGCCAATATGCATGGCCATACAGTTCCTGACACTGTATTCCATCTGTCACTTATTTTCCCATTCTCCTAATCTTTCTAAGTCCTTCAGCAGCCTTCCTCATTTCTTGAAGAGTGAAGTGTCATTTGCAGCTTTCCAGTCCTCTGGAACCATGCCAGAACCTAGTGATTCTTGAAAGATCATTACTGATGCCTCCATAATCTCTACAGCTACCACTTCAGACTTCTGGGGTGTAGTCCATCTGGTCCAGGTGACTTATCTACCTTTAGACCTTTCAGCTTCCCAAGCACTCCTTCTTAGTAATAGCAACTGCACTCATTCTGCCCCTGACACTCTCAAACTTCCAGCATACTGCTAGTGTCCTCCACAGTGAAGAATGACACAAAATACCTACTCAGTTTATCTGCCATTTTCTTCACCACATTATTACCTCTCCAGCACCATTTCCCAGTAGTATGATAACTATTCTCACCTCTTTTTCTCTTTATATATCTGGAAAATACTTTTGGTATTCTCCTTGATATTACTGGCTAACTTACCTTCAGATTTCATCTTTTCTTGCCTTATGTTTTAGTAGCTTCCTGTTGGTTTTTAAAAGCTTTCCAGTCCTCTGACTTGCCACTAATTTTTGCTCTATTATGTGCCCTCTCTTCTGCTTTTATGTCGGCTTTGATTTCCCTTGTCAGTCATGATCGTGTCATCCACCCTTTAGAATAATACTTCTTCTTTGGGATGTACGATATCTAGCCTACACATTCCAAATTTCTCCCAGAAATTCCAGCAATTGCTGCTCTGCTGTCATCCCTGCCAACATTCTTTTCCAATCAACTTTGGTTAGCTCCTCTCTCATGCCTCTGTAATTCCCTGTACTCCATTGTGATGCTGATACATTTGATTTCAGCTTCTCCCTCTCAAATTGTATGGTGAATTCTATAATATAATGTAATCACTGCCTCCTCAGGGTTCCTTTACCCTAAGCTCCCTAATTAAATCCAGTTCATTACACAGCACTCGATCTAGAATAGCGGATCCCCTAGTGGACTCAATCATGAGCTGCTCTAAAAAGCCAACTCATAGACATTCTACAAATTCCCCCCTTGAGATCCAGAACTAATCTGATTTTCCTAATCTACTTGTATATTGAAATACCCCATGACTATTGTAATATTGCCTTGTTGATATGCTTTTTCCATCTCCCGTTGTAATTTGTAGCCCTCATCCTGTGTACTGTTCAGAGACCTGTATATAACCTCCATCAGGGACTTTTTACCCTTGCAGTCCCTTAACACTACCCACATTGATTCTACACTTTCCGATCCTCTGTCACCTCTTTCTAATGATATGATTTCTCTTTTTTTACCAACAGCACTGCTCTACCTGCCTGTCCTTTCAACGCAATATGTAACCCTGTATGTTAAGTCCCAACTAAAATCTTCTTTCAGCCTTGACTCAGTGATGCCCACAATGTGATATCTACATCTACGTGTATACTAAATGCCCCATCCTCAGCCCTATCACTCAGATTCCCATTCCCTTGTCAAATTAATTTAAACCTTCCCCAAAAGTTCTAGCAAACCTGCCCACAAATATATTGGTACCCCTTAGGTTCAGGTGTAACCCATTCCTTTTGTACAGGTCATACCTTCCCAATAAAAGATCCCAATAATCCAGAAATCTGAGACCTTGCCCCCTGCACCAATTCTTCAGCCACACATTCATCTACCAGATTATCCAATTCTCATCCTTACAGGCACACGGCACAAGAAGCAATCCAGAGATTACTACCTAGCTCCCTAAATTCACTCATCAGGACTTCCTCACCTTTCCTACCCACGTCATTGGTGCCAATATGTACCAAGATTTTTGGCTGCTCACCCTCTCCCTTTTAGAAAGCCATGGACCTGATCCCAGACTTCCCTGACCCTGGCATCTGTGAGGCAACATACTAACCAGGTGCCTCTATCACGTCCACAGAATCTTGTGCCCACTCCTCTAACTATGGAATCCCCTGTCACTTCCGCAGTCCTCTTCCCTTCTGAGCCACAGCACCAGACTCAGTGCCAGAGACCCGGTCGCCTTTCTATTTATTATTATTGTTGTACTTATTTAGAGATGCGACACCAAATAGGCTCTTCTGGCCCTTTGAGCCATGTGCCAGCAACCCATCAGTTTAATCCTAGCCTAACCAGGGGACAATTTATGATGACCTGTTAACCTATTAACTAGTATGTCTTTGGACTAAGGGAGGAAACCAGAGCACCTGGAGGAAACCTATGCATCCGTGGGGAGGATGTAGAAACTCTTTACTGATGACGTTGGAGTTGAACTCCAAATTCCGACTGCCCAAGCTGTAATAGTTTCATGCTAGCTACTGTATCTCCTATCTCAGAACCTTATACAGCATCAACACAGTTGCATTGGATCCAAGTAAACATGGTTGAGGATTAGTATTTGCCTTCATCCAGCTAGAAAGCTCATCAGACATCCTTTTATGCCCATGTCTCCCCATCAATTTATTTCTGCATTCATACCATGTCCGAAACTTAAAATCCCCCATAGCCTTCCATCATTTCCTTGCAAAGATTCTCATCTCTTCAGGAAACTGCATTTTATTTTCTTCTAATCTCTTCTGGTTTGGAGTTCTCCTTTTGTGAGGCTGGGCTTCCAATTGCTTCAGAGCCATCTTGTCAATGCAAGAATTTGAAATAACAGGAGAAACATGTGTCAATGCTGTCAATGAAGAAATGCTGAAAAGCTCAGCCAGTCAGGCACCATCTGCTGAGGGGAAAAAAAAAACTTGTGACAATATTTCTGGTGCAGAGCGTACTTCAATTCCAATTTTTTTTAAAATTGAGTTTCTACACATACAGGCTGCTCTGCTCACAGCATTTTAGCTTTTAAATAAATTAATTTTAAATCTGAAAAGAAGTGCAGGTATTATAGAGAATCGCATCGCATCAATCAACAGTTCCTGTTCTTCTGTTGTAAGTCTAGTCAAAGGTATACTGTGCAGTTTGTACGTTCAGTCAGTATCCATGTAAACTAATATTACACCTGGCATTTTATTATTGATACAGTTATTGGGATTACTTTTGTTTCTGTGGTGGTTTATCCTATTGAACAAAGGCATTATTATTTTATGAAAATGACCCAATACTGATAACCTCTCAGGAAGACAGCACCACATCTATTATCAAGGATTCTCTCCATCCAGGTCATGCCCTCTTCACACTGCCCCCGTCAGGTGGGATCTACCGAAGCCTGAAATACAACACTACCAGGTTCACGGACCGCTAGTTTCCTGCAGCCGCCAGGTTCTTGAGCCAACCTGCACAGCCCTAATCCTAGCTCAGCAATGAAACACTATGGACAGCTAGCTACTTGTACCACCGTAAACAGGTCCTCAATTTCATCTCTTTTTTTGCTCTAATTTTTCTCTTTTTCATTGCATGGCAGAAGTTATGTATCATTTTTATTATGTGTGCTTCCTGCACATACATTCCTGTGATGTCGTGATGTTTTTGCAAGCATTTTTTTTATTGTATCTGTACCTCTCCGTACTCGTGCACATGGAAATAAACTGAACCTGGCAGCTAGTTTAATAAAGAATATTATTAAATATGGATTGAAGAAGCAAAATCTGGCAGGGTAATGTCAGTTGAAAAAGAGTGACAAACATTGTTAAATGCCACCAATAGTAATAATTACAACTCTGTTATTGCAGAGAATAAATTTCTGCTGGGCTTAAAGCACTTAGGAAAGTTTTGAAATTGAGAAAATAATTTCTCAAATGCAAGTTCTTTCCCTTTTTCTGAACAATAGATAAACCAATCTTTACAGTCTGATTATACACAATATTTAAATATTACCAAAACAAGTGCTGTTGTCAAACTCTGGATCTAGGAGCAAAGCAATCTGACAGTCAACTAACACCATAGTAACTGATGCCCTTTCACTCCTCAAGAACCAGATACATCATCAAGAACAACAATCCATTTGTAATGCAGCAAATTATTCATGCAACCTATGAAACAATTCTTGATAATTACTACATGTAAACCCATTTGGTTTTAGTATCTTTTAGCTGTGGTCATTGTGTGATTAATAGCTACTTCATGGTAATTATCTACGCCTATTGTTTCCTTTTCCCCGAGGAAATAGTAATTCTTCTGCAAATTGAAGGTGATCTCTTGTGACAATTGTAACTGAAGTGAAGAGGTTAGATTGGTGACAATTTAACAAATGTAGTTTGTGTAGAACTGTGCAAATATTTCAGGCGTATGATGCATAACCTGCTTGCTGTCACTAATCTGCATTTGAAGTGTCTCTGATGGCAGTAAAGCTAACCTAACCTGTATTGTAATGGCCCACAACAGAATTGATATTAATATTGCATTCCCCTTATATTTCACTAGTGCCTTATTTAAAAAAGCCTACTTGGTAGATAAAGTAACACCTTTAGAGTTGGGTTTTAAACTAAAATGGAAATACAGAGATGACAGAAGTTATTTCAATAATTGACAGTACAAAAAAATCACTCTCAGGAAGCCAGAGCATGCATTACAAAGCAGCAACTAAAGCTCAAGGATTTGTTTCACAAAGCCATTCCAACAAAGAAATCTATCGGGCATTGAAGCAGAAGCTTTAAAAAATAAACTTTGAAAGTGAGGATCTTGTCGCAGGTTATTGACTGGTAACTTCAGTGAGTAGAGTGAAAAGAATGACCTGGTCCTTTCCTAGGTCTTACTTCACCTTGAATTCAACACATCTCATGGACCAGGGTCAATGTGACTACATCCTACAGCGATTTCATGAAAGAAATAAGCCATTTTGTGATGTGCAATTGTTGTGACTGGTTATTGAAGGTTTTGAGCTGGAACATCAAAGCTTGCAGTTTAGTTGATAGATTTGATCTTCAGAAGTGGTGCAGCTGGAACTTTTGTCCTTTTCACTAACATGAACAAACTCATTTTGTACTTAAGCAAAAAGCAATCTGCCGGGGCATCTTAGTGGGTCAGGCAAGTGTGGAGGGAATGGAGAGCTGATATTTCAGGTTTTGCCCTTTCATCTCAACTTGTAATTTTGTATTTACACTTGTATGAACTGAGTTTAACCCATACAAACTGTTCGGGTCAAACTTGATCCGTTTTGACATTTGACAGCAGTAAAAACATCCTAAATGGCATTTTTAGCCGAAATTTGATGACTTCCTAAAGTGACCCAAAATGCACAAAAATGAAAATATTCAAAAATTTTATACTTTTGTACAGGTGCTACAAATTTTTGTACATTGAGGCTGTTCTGGTCAAATTTGACCCATATCTATTGGAATGGATTTTAGATCTCTGAAACATTAACTAAGGATTAATCACCTATTTATTAATGTCAGATAGGCTATTTATACATTCAAAATAGATCTGTGGTTCAAAATTTGGCATTTATGAGGGGATTCAGGGGCCGGGTCAAAATTGACCCGGACCATACTGTGAAGGTATATAATATAAACAGTATGTAAGGGTTAAATACATATCATCCAAACACAGGGGATTAGAACATAGAACATAGAAATCCCCATTGGATCACTGGGGACCCAAACCATTCCAACCACAATCTGTTCCAGCTGCTACCATCCGGGAAGCGGTACCGCAGCATAAAAGCCAGGATCAACAGGCTCTGGGACAGTTTCTTCCACCAGGTATCATGGTCCAGATCGGTTTCCCTTTAAATTTATCTAGGTTGTGTTATGATCTTGACCGTTGACTCCTTGTTCCCCTTTAATTCCCTGTTCCATGTGTCCCTCGAGCTTGGTGATTGTGAGAGTTGAAATAAATTAAGATGTGCGAGGTTAAAAGTCAGTGCAGAAAACAAATGTGATTTAATTATGTCTGGGTTAAAGTCAGTAAACAAATGTGATTTAATTATGTCTGATAAGCAGATATGCGAAGATTGTAATCATTGAAGTCCTGAGATATGGACTATTGTTTTACAGAAATGTGTAAAAAACAACTCCAAATATGGAATGGGAAAACACTCTGTACCTCCCGAGTCAGGGAGGGGAGGGGTAAGGAAGAAGGATAAAACCTGCTGCCCTGTAAGGTTCAGGGTTCCCTTCTCTGAAGGCACCCAGCTCTGCAGAACTGTTAATAAACTTTGATTCCTTGAATTTGTCTTGAAGCCATTATTCGGGAGCGTGGCTCATTTCTGACAACTTGGGGGCTCGTCCGGGATCCGGCCGTGAGGGGGGCAAGGAAGGACATCGGAGAAGGTGCACCCTGCCGAGTTCGGCAGTCCCTGATTCCTTGCTCGTTGCCCCGCGCGGCTTGAGCGAGTGATATCCGGCGGACTCAAGGAAACAAAGAGGGGTTGTCGAGGCAGTTGAGACAGTGAGCAATCGAGTAATTTCTGTGCACAGGACCCAGGTAAGAGATCCTGCAGTGACGTGGTGCACGAGAATTGTGGAACTACGGGGTTACCCTGCAGGTGGATCCTGCAAAGACGTAGTGCACGAGAATTGTGGAACCACGGGGTAGCCTGCGAGTGGATTCCTGGGCGTTCGTGGGAATACAGGTTCCGGAATTGGACAGGAGTGATCGAGCTAGGTGGGTCACATTCAAATTAAATTCCTGCAGAGACGTAGTGCACGAGAATTGTGGAATTACGGGGTGCCTGCGGGTGGATTGGAACTGGGCAAGTCCTCGAGATGGGAAATAAGGGGTCTAAGAGAGAAAAGAGTAAAGGAAATCCAGGCGCCAACGATGAAAAATACCCCGGGGTACCCCCTGATAGTCCGTTGGGACGGATGTTAGAAAATTGGGATTATGGGAGGCGAAAAGGGAAGTCAAAGAAAAAATGATACAGTACTGTGAATTCTGGTCCCGCCAGCCGATCCAAGGGTCGGCTGTGTGGTGGCCTAAGTTCGGGTCTAGCGAGGATTGGGTACAACAAGCCCTTAATCTGTACGTGAATTCAAAACCTAACGTTAAACCCGAAGAAAGTGATTATGCCCTATGCTGGTTACCAACGACAAATAGTTATAAGTTGAAAACGATAAAGGAAGGGGAACAGAAAAAGAATACATGGGAGGTGCTCGACCACCTGCCGCCCCCATATGTGCCCCCTACCGCTCCGCAAATCGATGACCTTGAGGCAAGGGAAAGTGAAAATGAATCGGCAGCTGCAGCTGGAGAAGATGCAGACCAGGGTGAAGAGGAAACGGAGCGTGCAAAACCGCAGAGTATAGGAGCCAGGAGGATGGAAACCAGGTCACAAACAGCTAAAAATCACAAAGAGGAAGTCGAACAGACCACCAGACTATGTCCTCTGAGCGAAGTACCTATGGGAGGAGCAAATGGAGGGACGGTGTATGTTAATGTTCCCCTGACTAGCGCTGAGGTACGGAATTTTAAAAAGGAAATGAAAGGCCTATTAGAAGACCCCATGGGCCTGGCCGAACAGTTGAATCAATTCCTAGGACCCAACATTTATACCTGGGATGAAATGTACTCAATTATGGGAACCTTGTTTTCCACCCAAGAAAGACAAATGATAAGACAGGCGGCCATAGTAATGTGGGAAAAGGAAAGGCCAAACGAAGCAGAGCCGCAACAGAAATTCCCTCTTGTGGACCCAGGCTGGGATAAGCAAACAGAGGGGGGCCGAAGAAATATGAGAGATATGCGAGAATTCCTAATAAAGGGAATAAGACAGGTGGTTCCAAAGGGACACAACTTAACCAAGGCATTTGGGAGCCACCAAAATCCCGAGGAGACTCCGTCCGACTTCCTAGATAAAATCCGGAGGAATATGCAACAATACGCAGGAGTAGACCCAGAGACAGAGGTGGGACAACAACTAATTCGAGTAGAGCTTGTGTCCAAAGCCTGGCCGGACATTAGGAAAAAGCTGGAGAAAATGGAAGATTGGAACAGCAAGCCCTTGAGTGAATTACTCCGTGAGGCTCAGAAGGTCTTTGTCAGAAGGGACAAAGAGAAACAAAAGAAGACGGCAAGGATAATGGTCCAGACAGTGCGACAAGTAACCGGAGATAGTAGAGAGAGACGGGGACCATGGTTGGATCGAGGTAGTAGCCAGGAGCAAGGAGGAGGGCTAAGGAAGGCTTTAAGATGTTTTCACTGCAACGAAGAGGGACACTTCAGGCGCGAGTGCCCCAGATACCGACGGGAAGTGCGCTCGTACGCCATGATGAAAGATGAAGACTAGGGAGGTCGGGGGTTCCACCCCTTGGGGATGAATTATCGGCAGGAACCCCTGGTAAATTTAAAAGTAGGTCCCCAAGGGTCAAATACAACCTTTATGGTAGATTCGGGTGCCGAAAGATCTAGCGTAATCCAGATACCTCCCGGCGCCCGAACTGGAACAAAGGTAATGGGGGTATCCGGTATCGGAGGAAAGACAATACAAGTGCCAATTGTGGACAATGTGGAAGTCGGATATGAAGATAGAGCAACTAGACGAGACCTCCTCCTGCTGCCCTCGGCAGGATTTAATCTATTAGGAAGAGATCTGCAAGTTCAATTGGGTATTGGAACAGTGCCAAGCAATGGAGAGATAATAGTAAAACTATTCGCATTAAAAGAGGAAGACGATCGGAAAATAGAGCCCGAGGTATGGTATAGAGAGGGAAACAGGGGAGGATTGAACATCAGCCCTTTACAGATTACCTTGTTACTGGACAGTCGCCCAGTGAGAAGGAAGCAGTACCCCATTGCGATGGAAGGAAGAAAAGGGCTGCAGCTGGTGATTGAGGGATTGATCGCTGACAGACTACTGGAGGAATGTATGTCACCGTATAATACCCCAATACTCCCGGTGCGAAAGCCAGATGGGACTTATCGGATGGTACAAGACCTGCGGGGCCTAAATGCAGTAGTCCAAACCCGATACCCGGTAGTGCCCAACCCTTACACGCTGATGAGTAAGATCTCCCCTGACCATGAATGGTTCAGTGTAATAGATCTAAAAGACGCCTTCTGGAGTTGCCCGCTAGAAGAGAGCAGTCGTGACATGTTTGCGTTCGAATGGAAGTACCATACCCCGTGGCATCCCCAGAGTTCGGGAAGAGTAGAACGAATGAACAGCACTCTAAAGGCACAATTGGCTAAGCTAATGTTGGAAACCAAGCTACCATGGACCAAGTGTTTGCCGATCGTTCTCCTGAGAATACGTACAGCGCCCCGGAAGGACATAGGAGTATCTCCTTATGAGATGCTCTTTGGACTGCCATATTGGAATAAAATAGAGGGGTATCCCACACTACAGGGGGGTGATTTATTTGTAAAGAACAATTTACTGGCCTTGTCCCGTTCCTTTGCAGAACTGCGAAAAAGGGTCTCTTGGCCCAGACTCCGCCGCTCGACTTTGCTTTACATCAGATCGTGCCTGGAGATTGGGTTCTGGTAAGGACCTGGAAGCCGGAGAAGTTACAGCCACAGTGGGAAGGCCCTTTCCAGGTCCTGCTAACAACAGAGGCGGCTGTACGGACAAAAGAAAAAGGGTGGACACACACATCCAGGGTAAAAGGACCGGTGAAGCCCGAAAGCCGCACTGAGTGGACCTGTGTTCCCGGTGAAGAACCGTTGGTGGTGAAGCTAAAAAGGTAGCAAAAATGAACTCTATGTGGACTGTAACATTATTGACTGTAATATATTTGATTCTATATGTCGGGGAAATTGAAGGGAAATGTGACAAGTGCAGAGGCCCGCGTGCCAGTACAAAACTGGAGATCCCTGGGGAACATGAGTTGGCTAGACGGGCTACTGGGAGGTAGTTGGTGGCGCACCGCTCTCCTAGTAGCAGGCGGGGGTCTAATGATTCTCTTACTTTTGCCGTGTTTGATTCCTTGTATACGAACACTGATCAGGTGCAGTATATTCCAGCTCCAGGCAGTAGCGATACCCCAACATGGGACAAACAAGCTAAAACTATTAAAGAAGAAAGTTGACCCTCCACGGGGGGCAGAGGAAGGACGGTGGGCCCCCTGGAAAGAGGAAAAATGCTAGCTGCTACGCACATCTTAAAAAGAAAAAGGGTGGAATTGTGAGAGTTGAAGTAAATTAAGATGTGCGAGGTTAAAAGTCAGTACAGAAAACAAATGTGATTTAATTATGTCTGGGTTAAAGTCAGTAAACAAATGTGATTTAATTATGTCTGATAAGCAGATATGCGAAGATTGTAATCATTGAAGTCCTGAGATATGGACTATTGTTTTACAGAAATGTGTAAAAAACAACTCCAAATATGGAATGGGAAAACACTGAATCTAAGACTGTGTACCTCCCGAGTCAGGGAGGGGAGGGGTAAGGAAGAAGGATAAAACCTACTGCCCTGTAAGGTTCAGGGTTCCCTTCTCTGAAGGCACCCAGCTCTGCAGAACTGTTAATAAACTTAGTTTCCTTGAATTTGTCTTGAAGCCATTATTTGGGAGTGTGGCTCGTTTCTGACAGTGATTAAGGTCACTTACTCTCAACCAAACCGGTAGGTTATAAGCCCCTGGCTTCAGCCGTTCGGCGCGAGAGCGTTATGGAGCATCAGCGAAGTCACCATAGCTACCGCAAGCCAAAGTCATCTAGCCAAAGCCAACTAAGTTTCTTGACGGAGGAAGCCAAGACTCCTCCCACAGCAAGTGCCAGCAAGCCACCTTCCCTTGCCAGAGTGGGTCCGGGCAAGGTTAACCCGCCAGGGTGAGTTAAGAGCTCCCACAGCTTGGAACAATCTTGGGTCCAGTGATAGTACCATCCGTTGTTTTGTCATCGTGTATCCAGCACAGTAGGCAGGCCATTTGCCGCTACTCGAATGGACTGTTGTTGTTTGGTCTCCGTATCCATGTCCTGTCTAAAGAGGGGTCCCGGCCATGTACCCTAGAAGGATCCTGACCCGGTGTTAAAGAGTCCCGGCTCCATGCCTGGTGTCTGAAGGCAGAGTCCCGGCTCAGTGTTTCATGTCCTGTGTCTGAGTATCCGGTACTGGCCCTGGTGTTCCAAGTCCAAAGTATCGAGTGCTGGCTGTGGTGATCCAAGTCCCAAGTGTCCAAGTCCGGGCTGTGGTTTTCCTCGTCTCCAAGTCCTGGCCGTGGCGTTCCTCATCTCCAAGTCCTGGCCATGGCGTTCCTCGTCTCCAAGTCCTGGCCGTGGCGTTCTGTGTTCCTCCAAGTCCTGACCGTGATGTTCCTCGTCTCCAAGTCCTGGCCATGGTGTTCCTCGTCTCCAAGTCCTGGCCGTGGCGTTCTGTGTTCCTCCAAGTCCTGGCCGTGGCGTTCCTCGTCTCCAAGTCCTGACCGTGGCGTTCTGTGTTCCTTCAAGTCTCCAAGCCCAAGGTCTGTGTTCCGAGTCCTGGCTCTGATACCCGATCTCCAAGTCCTGACCCCCCAGACCCTGACTCCCAGCCTAGTCCTGGGCCTGAGCCCTCGTCCAGTATGCCTATTCCCGTTCCTTCTCTGCTCTCCTTGATTTTCCTGTTCTATCCTTGCATCACGGTTCTCCTTGTAAAGAGTAATAAACTCTATTTTAGTTAATCTTACAAAAACGTGTTTTGTGTCCTGCATTTGGGTCCTCTTCCAGCACCATTGCCCCCTACACTGTGACACCAGGCCATCAGACTGATGAACTCACGCTGATTTGAGTGTACTCTATATCACATTGACTGATCTATTCATTATAAATTAGTATGATTGCATATTGAACATTTAGATGGAGATGTAACATAAAGAATTTCACTCCTCATGTATGTGAAAGATGTAAAAAATAAAAAATTCAATTCAAATACAGGCCCTTCAGCCCACTATGCTGACTATGCAGCCTACTCTAGAAACTGCCTAGAATTTCCCTAGCGCATAGCCCTCTATTTTTCCAAGCTCCATATACCTATCTATGAGGCTCTTAAAATACCCTATTGTGTCTGCAACAGGATTCTGTAGATGCTGGAAATCTGGAGCAACATACAGAATGCTGGAGGAACTCAGCAGGTTGGGCAGCATCTCTGGAGAGGAATAAACAGCTGACGTTTCAGACTGAGACCCTTCATCAGGACTGGAAAGTAAGGAGGAAGAAGCCAGGACAAGAAGGTGGAAGGAGAGGAAGGAGTACAAGTTGGCAGGTGAGAGGTGGAGGAGAAGGTGGGTGGGGAGGAAGGGGTAAAGAAGTAAGAAGCTGGGAGGCGAGAGATGGGAGAAGTAACAGGCTGAAGAAAAAGTCATCTGATTGTGGAGGACAGTTGACCATGGAGAAAGGGAAGGAAGAGGGGCACCAAAGAATGGTGATAGGAAGGTGAAGCGAAGAGAATGTCTAAGAGGAAAGACAGAAAGGGGAATGGAGAAAAAGAGAAGGAGTGGGAGAAATTACCAGAAGTTAGAAAGATTGATGTTATGCCATCAGGTTGGAGGCTACTCAAACCACATATAAGGGAGTTGCTCTTCCAACCCGAGTGGGGCCTCATCAGGGCAGTCGAGGAGGCCATCGATGGAATGGGAGATTGAACTGAATTGGGTGGCTACCAGGAAATCTCATCTTTTGTGGTGGATGGAATGAAGCTGCTCAAAAAAGCTGTCCCACAATCGGTCTCGATAATGTAGATGAGGCCGCACTGGGAGCATCGAATATTGTAGGCAACCCCGATAGACGAGCAGCTGAAGTGTTTCCTCATCTGTAATGACTGTTGGGGCCCTAAATGGTGGTGAGGGAGGAGGCGGAGGGGCAGGTGTAGCACACGTCCCACTTGCAGGGTAAGTGGCAGGAGGAAGATCAGTGGGGAGGGACAAGTGGACAAGGGAGTCACATAGAGAGCAGTCCCTGTTCAAAGTGGAATGGTGGGGAAGGATTAGTGGTCTGTATAACATGTCTATCAGTGAGACCCAGTCTGGTCTTACAATATCTGACTCCAGAAACTTCTCATTAGGGTGAGTTAATTCACCGAGTTTTGGTCAGCAATGACCCAATCTTTTCTGACTCTTAACATCCTTGCTCAGCTGTACTGAGCAACCTATCCTTCAACTTGCTCAGCACCTCCTGGACATATACCTCTGAACTGCATCGCCTTTATGTACTAAAAGACAAAAATTGTAGCTGGTGGTGTAGTGGCAGCAGCATCTGACTGGTCCCAGGTTCGAATCCAGCCGGCTCCTTGCATGCTTTCCATTTGTGCTGGGTTGAGCGTCGAGCTGGCCTTGTGAAAGCGGACAGATGCTAAGGAAACAGCAAACAATGCCACCTGATGCACCACAACACGTGAAAAGGAACAACAAAAACAAACTATGAACAAGTACTCACGCTGCCAGATGCTTCTTAAAGGAAGGCTCAGCATTCCTAACACACAGATCAAAATACTTTCCAATGCTGGAAATCTGACACATAAACAGAAAATACTGCATCCACTCAGCTGGTCAGGAAGCATCTATGGAAAGAGCTAAAGTCTTGGTTTTCAACTTGAAATGTTAACTATTTTTCCTGATACGAAGAACTGTTTTGTAGTCCTTTTTAATTGTTGTCGGTGTAGAAACTGGAACATTTTAACAACAGTTGTTTATTAAATTTATTTCAGCATACTAAATACCAGCTGAATTGAGAAATGCTGTTGAATACCTTTCTTCTCCATTAGCTGCAAAACTTCAGAATAAAGTAACATGTCACTATTAGCCTGCTATGTTCATTAGCTTCACGATCCTGCTTGCCTTCTGGTGACAGCCTTGACAACATTATTTGCAAGCTGCTCCTCAAAAATCGCTAAGCATTGTTTTCCAGAGTCCACGAGTCCAACCTCATCGTTCCACTTTCCTTTCCAAAGCTAGCTTGTGCTGTAAAGATATTGGTCCAGTTAGCAATGATTGCAACAACTCCTGCGCAGTACCTTTCCTGTCACGTACACTCCCAGGCCATACTGTACAATAATCTGTTCTGCTGTCAGATCTTGTTGCTTTTACAAATATTCTTCCTCATTCCAAATTCACTTGTACATTCTGTCATTCAGATGGGATTCCTTTGTTTCTGGTAAGATGTCATTGCCTTCACTTCTCATCTGGAGAAATAAAACTTTCTAGTCCTTAAGCGTTCTGTGACCTCCCAGTCAGTCACCTCCTATCTCTACAGTATATTAGCTGTATTCAGTTTCACAGTACACAGTACGCTTCAAAAAGGCTGATTGTTTTGTCAAGGATTCCTGCCACCCTGGCTATTTCCTTTACTTTCTTCTTCCTTCTGGGAGGAGATACAGAGCTTGGAAGTCCAGGCAACCAGACCTCACCTCCAGTATTGTCAGACTTCTGAGGCAATCACTTCCTTCATGTCCCTTCCCAGTGGCTTTATCATACTTTTGGACTCTTACCTCCACCTGTCTTAGTTATTCCATTGTTGTCACTTTAGAATATTTTGTAGCACTATTTCAGATCGCACTGAAATCTTTGCAGCCGTGTGCTTAACGTTGTATTTGCTGTTCAGAATCAGAATCAACATCAGGTTTATTATCACTGGCATTGGTCATGAAATTTATTGTTTAGTGGCAGCGGTGTGGTGCAAGACATAAAACGTTACATTAAAAATTAAATAAAAAGTAGTGTAAAAGAGGATAGCGAGGTTCATCGACTGTTCAGAAATCTGATGGCAGAGGTGAAGAAGCTGTTCCTAAAGTGTTAAATGTGCATCTTCAGCTCCTGTATCTCTTCCCTGATGGTATTTAAGAGAAGAGCGCGCGTCCCAGATGGTGAGGGTCTTTAATGATGGTTGCCACCTTAAGACAGTCTTTTGATTTTTTCACTTCATTTTTACTTTATGTATTGTTTATTCTAACTTTTACACGAGCTAGGGATTTCATTGCACCCTGGTATACATGACAATAAACTAATTTTAATCTGAATCGGAATTTATGTAGTGAAGTACTTTGGCAAATATGTGCTCCTGTATCAATCACCTCTGATAGAACATATAACAGTACAGGCCCTTGTGCCTACAAAGTTGTAGCAAACTAATTAAATCAGAAATCAATTAAACTAAGTTAGAACTAATTAAATTAGAAGCTAACTAAACTAATCCCTAAAATAACATGAGAGATAGGAGCAGGAAGAGGCCATATGACCTGTCAAGCATGCTCCACCATTCAATAAGATCATGACTGATCTAGCTGTGGACTCAGCTCCCTTTACCCCATGACCCTTAATTACTTGGCTATGCAAAAATCTATTTAAATGTATCTTAAAGTATATTTAATGAGGTAGCCTCTACTGCTTCCCTGGACGGAGAATTCTACAGATTCTCAAATCTCTGAGAAAAGCAGTTTCTCCTCATCGTTCTATATTCATTCCCCTGAATCTTGAGGTTGCATCCCTTAGCTCTAGTCTCCATCCACTGTACTCATTATGTCCTCAAAGAACTCCAGCAGGTTTGTCAACTAGGACCTGTCCTTCATGAATCATGCTGTGTCTGCTTTATGGAACTAGTTCTATCCAGGTGTCTTACACTTACTTCCTTAATGATAGCTTCAAGAATTTTCTCGATTATAGACGTAAAGCTAACTGTTCCTTAGTTTTTGCCTATATGTTTCTTTTTAAAAAGTGATATGACATTCACTGACTTCCAATCCACAAGGACCTCCCCAGGGTCCAGCAGATTTGCGTAAATTATCACAAATGTGCCTGCTATAACTTCTGTCATTTCTTTCAATAACCTGGGATGCATCCAATCAGGACCACAGAACCTGGCTATCTTTAGAACCATTAATATATTGCCTCTTTAGTGACAGTGGTTGGATCAAGGTCCTCACCTTCCATCATATCCAAAACATCTCTCTTTGGCATGCAAGATACATCCTTCACCATGAAGGCAGGCACAAAATAGCCATTCAAGGCTTTGGCCATTTTCAAATTACATAATATTAATTCCCCTTCTCTACTTCCAAAGGACCTATGTTCACTTCTTACCACCTTTCCTGCTTTGTATAATTTTAAAGAAGCTTTCACTATCTATATTTGTATTTCATGCTGGTTTACAGTCATAACCTATCTTCCCTTTCCTTATTGCTTGCTTTGAGGTTCTTGGTTGCTTTTGAAAGTTTTCCTACTCTTCCAGTTTTCCAGTAGTCTATGCTAGCCAGTTCCTCCCTCAGCCTTTTGTAGTCTTCCTTGTTAGACATAATACAGTGGTTTTAGATCCAAGTCTTGCACCGCCTGTTAGTCTGAGAAATTGAATCCAAGAGGATCCCTAACTAGAAGATTGTTAATTTTACCTGTCTCATTGCACAGGACCAGACCCAAGATTGTAGATTCACTAACATGTTATTCAGGAAAGCCATCATGGATGCATTCTGTGAAGTTCTCCTCAAGACTTCCTCAACCAACTCGATTCACCCAATCTCTGTGCAAACTAAAATCCCCCAAGACAACTGTAATTCCATTCATATATACATCTGTTATTTCTTGGTTTATCTCCTGTGTTATTGTAAAGTTTTTATTTGGTGAGCAATAGACAACTCCCACCAGTGATTTTTTTCCCTTTATTATTCCTAACCTCCTTGCAGATGGACTCAACTTTCTGCTTCTTAGATCTTATATTGTTTCTCACTATTGCCCTGATCTCATATTTAATGAGGAGTGTCATTAATTCCCTGGTCAATGGTTGACTCATTATAGAGCCAATGGCTGAGGGTAAGGATGACCTCATGTAATGGTCTTTGGAGCAGCGCAACTGTCTTAGCCTATTACTAAAAATGGTCCTCGGTTCACCAGGCATGTAGATGGTGAGAAACATTTTCCCGAATTGCCAGGATTTTCCGCAGGTCCTTTGTTCAACCACAGCCCCCAGTGTGTCCAGTTTGACTCCTATAACAGAGCCAGCCTTTCAAATCGGTTTATTGAGCCTGTTGGCATCACCTGTGTTGATGCCATTGCCCCAGCACACCACCGCATAGAAGATTGTGCTGAGGACAATAGACTGGTAGAACATGTAAAGGAGAGGCCTGCATAGTCTAAAGGACCTTAGTCTCCTCAGGAAGTAGACACAACTCCGGCCCTTCTTGTATACAGCCTCTGTGCTGGTGCTCCACTCAAATCCAGATGCATCCCCAAGATTTCACCTCATCCACGTTCTCACCATCAGAAGTAACTGAGCAATGCAGGCTTAGCCATCCTAAAGTCTCATATGTTGAGCTGCAGAAGACTTAGCTTGCACCAGTTGACAAAGTCCTCCACCAAGGCCCTGCATTCATCCTCCCGTCCTCCCTTTATACACCCAACTATTGCTGAGTCATCGGAGAATTCCTGCAGATGACACAACTCAATGTTGTATCTAAAGTCGGCGGTATACAGGGTAAACAGGAACAGAGCCAACACAATCTGCTGTGGGGCCCCAGTGCTGCTTCTCACCATATCTGACACCCAGCTCTGAAGCCACACAAACTGGTCTGTCAGTCAGGTAGTCCACAATCCAGGATACAATGGAAGTGCCAACCTACATTGAACAGAGCTTTTCTCCCAGCAATGAAGACTGTAAGGTATTGAAGGCACTTGAGAAATCAAAAACCATGATCCTCACAGTGCTGCCAAGCTTATCCAAGTAGGAGTAGGTAGATGACAGATGCCTTCTCTCTTTCTTTCTGCCTAGATTCCCAAACCCCTACCTAACCTGTTTAAGCCCTCACTGACATTGATCCCAGTCTTGCCCAGTTGTGTTCTGTTCAATTCAAATGCTCTACCTGCATACTGTCCAAGTTCTTCCATTGTTTGCACATTCTTAGAGCCTCGTGAACATTCCTAACCTCTACCAGCAGTCCAGGCACCCACCACTCCCTGTGTGTTTAAAAAAAAATTGACCCACACAGCTCCTTTGAACTTTCCCCTCTCACCTTAAATACACGCTCTTTGTTGTTATATATTTCAGCAATGGGAAAAGGATACTGGCTGTCATAACCTTATAAACCTCTGACAGATCTCTGCTTAGCCTCCACTGCCCTGGGAGAAAACAACCTCTGTTATTTTTTTTTTGTTGCTTATATTTCTCGTGCAAGTCTATTGTGGACAGCATCAGAAATGACTACCACCTTAATACTTTCAAGAAAGTGTAGGCAAGTTTCAACTGATGCAATCTATGGAATGAAAGGTTTGCTAGAGTTTACAGAACCTAGCAGCAATACAGTGATTTGTTAGTGCTGAGTCATGCTTCATCTTCTGGGGCATGTAAATGTGTGTGATATCAAGCTGAAGGCACACATGATGCACTGAACGGAACAGAATGTACAAGACGTGCATGTTTTACAACTTCTCACTATCTCTCGATGGTTCATTATATTCTTGACTCCATGTCCACGTGGAATAAAAATGAATTGCAAATTGATGATGGGAAAGTAAGCAACAGATTTTGCTTGAAGAATGGAAAAACAAACTATCAGTCAAGCAAGCCTTGCCTAAGAGCTAACCAAGTGGATGCTGGTAGAATATTCTGGAGAAGGAATGACAACATTTCTGCAGAGAAGACCAAGGCCACTGCTGTGTTAGTGAATTTGCCGAGAATGTTGTTGATGATGTCATTGCCACATTAGAACCATAGAACCATAGAACATTACTGCACAAAAACAGGCCTTTTGGCCCTTCTGGCTGTGCCAAACCATTTTTCTGCCTAGTCCCACTGACCTGCACCTGGGCCATATCCCTCCAAACCCCTCTCATCCATGTACCTGTCCAAGTTTTTCTTAAATGTCAAAAGTGAGCCTGCATTTACCACTTCATCTGGCAGCTCATTCCACATTCCCACCACTCTCTGTGTGAAGAACCCCCCCCCCCCCCGATGTTCCATTTAAACTTTCCCCCTTCACTTTTAACCTATGACCTCTGTTTTTTTTCTCCCCTAACCTCAGTGGAAAAAGCCTGCTTGCATTCACTCTATCTATACCCATCATAATTTTATACACCTCTATCAAATTAGCTGCTGCAGTCCATTGACTTGAGAACAACTTGCTTCCACTTCAACTCTGAATGCTGGAATGGCTCATGAAGTCTTTACGAGACTTACACTAGAACACTAGAATACTACAGCACAGTACAGGCCCCTCAGCCCTCGATGTTGTGCCAACCCATATATTCCTTAAAAAAAAGTACTAAACTCACACTAACCCATAACCCTCTATTTTTCGTTCATCCATGTGCCTGTCCAAGAGGCTCTTAAATACCCCTAATGTTATAGCCTCCATCACCATTCCTGGCAAGTCATTCCAGGTACCCACAACCCTTTGTGTTTTTTAAAAAAAAACAACCTACCCTTGATGTCTCCCCTAAACTTCCTTAACTTTGTACATATGTCCTCTGGTGTTTGGGGAAACAGGTACTGGCTATCCACCCTATCTATGCCTCTCATAATCTTGTAGACCTCTATCAAGACCTCTCTCAATCTTTGTGTCATCTGCAAACTTACTCACCCACCCTTCTGCCCCTTCATCCAGGTCATTTATAAAAATCACAAAGAGCAGGGGTCCCAGGACAGATCCTTGTGGCACACCATTAGTCACCGACCTCCAGGCAGAATATGTTCCTTCCACTACTACCCTCTGCTTTCTTTCTGTAAGCTAATTTTTTATCCAAGCAGCCAAGGTTCCACTGATCCCATGCCTCATGACTTTCTGGATGAGTCTCTCGTGGGGGACCTTCTCAAATGCTTGTGGACTTTCCTTGATGTGGCTGTATGGTGAATAGTGTAGGAGACGGTTCACTCCTTCAGCCATTTTGCTAGGTGCCATATGCCCAGCAAAATGACTTGATATTCTTAGTTCCATCCTAGTTTGAACTGCTGCGGGCCAGCAAGTTCCCGTGCCATCTTACATGATTTCTCGAGGAGGCTTTGAGTTCATGCCTGAAAAGTTCCCTCTGTCCTTTTGGCCATTTCTTGTGAAATCAGGACTTTGAGAAGAGAGCACTATTCGATACCTGCTACCAGGATTGCAAACAATGTGATTTGCCTACATAAGGAAATTGGTGTAACTTGGAACTCAGTGCTGGGGATATTAGCCTGGAAGAGGTAATTGATATTGGTTCAATTATGCTGCATTCGGAGCAGGTGGAGACATGGCTTTTCAGTCAAGTCAAGTCAACTTCTATTGTCATTTCGACCATAACTGCTGGTACAGTGCATAGTAAAAATGAGACAACGTTTTTCAGGACCATGGTTTACATGACACAGTACAAAAAACTAGACCAAATTACGTAATAAAAAAAACAACACAGAGAAAGCTACACTAGACTACAGACCTACACTGGACTGCATAAAGTGCACAAAAACAGTGCAGGTATTACAATAAATAATAACTAGGACAGTAGGGCAAGGTGTCAGTCTAGGCTTCGGGTATTGAGGAGTCTGATGGCTTGGGGGAAGAAACTGTTATATAGTCTGGTCGTGAGAGCCTGAATGCTTTGGAGCCTTTTCCCAGATGGCAGGAGGGAGAAGAGATTGTATGAGGGGTGCATGGGGTCCTTCATAATGCTGTTTCCTTTGCGGATGCAGCGTATAGTGTAAATGTCCGTGATGTCAGGAAGAGAGACCCCGATGATCTTCTCAGCTGACCTCACTATCCGCTGCAGGGTCTTGCGATCCAGGATGGTGGAATTTCCGAACCAGGCAGTGATGCAGCTGCTCAGGATGCTCTCAATACAACCCCTGTAGAATATGATGAGGATGGGGGGGTGGGAGATGGACTTTCCTCAGCCTTCGCAGAAAGTAGAGACACTGCTGGGCTTTCTTTGCTATGGAGCTGGTGTTGAGGGACCAGGTGAGATTCTCCATCAGGTGAACACCAAGAAATTTGGTGCTCTTTATGATCTCTACCGAAGAGATGTCGATGTTCAGCGGGGAGTGATCGCTCCGTGCCCTCCTGAAGTCAACAACCATGGTATTTCAGGAAATACTGCATGACTTGCGAAGAATTCCAGTGTTTTCTATTTTAACCAAAAAAAAATAAGGTGGTAGAGGGGAGGTCAAGTAAGACCATTAGACCATAAGAGCATAAGATATAGGAGTAGAATTAGGCCATTCAGCCCATCGAGTTTGCTCCACTATTCCATCATGGCTGATCCCGGATCCCACTCAAACCTATGCACCTGCCTTCTTGCCAGAACCTTTGATGCCCTGACCAATCAGAAAACCATCAACTTCCACCTTAAATATACCCATGGACTTGGCCTCCACTGCAGTTTGTGGCAGAGCATTCCACAAATTCAGTACTCTCTGGCTAAAAAATTCATCCTTACCTCTGCTCTAAAGGGTGCCCTCTAGTTCTGGATGCACCTACCATAGGAAACATCCACCTTACTCAACAACTTCCCCTTATCTCGTTATTCTGTCTACCGTCCCTTCATTTTTCAGTTTAGGTGAAGGGTTTCAATCCGAAAAATTAATTATCCATTTTCCTCTACAGATGCAGCCAGTTCTTGCAGCATTTTGTTTGGTGTTCTAGACTTCAGCATCAGCAGTCTCTTGTCTCTAAACTGGCAACCTTGGTCTGCATTTTCAATGCAAGGACCTTTCAGTTCCCACATGAAATGCATGGAAAGGTTTTTCACAGAAATTAACATTGTGGTAAGAGTGAAGATGTCCCTCTATAAATCAATGCAGTACGGAGCAAAAGAAACTATACCATGAAATGAATAGGTTTAGAAGCATGCAAAGCACTAGTAAATCTTTTAATGGCACTGAGAGCAATAGATGTTCTTCTTACTGAGGACACAAAAGTTACAAGGTCACTTTAATCTGCAACACTTCAGAATTATGGAGAGCTACAGATTTGAAACAGTTAGTGAGTACTTTATCTCATTGAAGGATTTGTCTTGGCATTGAAACAATGGCATTGCCTCAGATTTTCCATTGCCCGAAAAGCTTATTTGTGCTTTAATGATGGAGTGAATTCAACTGACAATTTTGCCATGGATGGTTCCAAGTCCAGTTGCAAAAAAAAGGAGGGTTCGGCGTGGGGCACCAACCCCAACTCGTAAAAAACCCAGAGCTACAGAAACATCAACAGAAGCTTCAAAGACCTCATCCTGGGAGAGGAAGGATCTTCGTCTAGAAGGTGTATGAAATCATGATGACAGAGCCAATCAACCTGTGGCCCAGGACAGAGGTAGCATAGGCTGCAGGTGGCGTCCTATGTCCCAGAGGGATGATGGGCTGAAGAAAAAGGGAAGAATTCAAATGACAAACAGACTCTCACATTTTATTTCACACGATAAACTGCAACATCTGGGATGAGGAATTTAGCTCAGTTCAAGGCACAAACATAGCAGCAGTTTAAAGTCATTGGCAGGAAGCAAATGGCATCTGTTTGAAAGCAGAATCTGAAGCGCTTGGGTGAAACTTACGAACTGCTGCTGCAGATGTAATAGAAGCCATTCACCACACGGGCATCAGTTCACAACTGCAAAATGATTTTACTCTTAGATAAGTATGGAGATCCTGGGCATGCAAGTCTAATGCTGAAACAAATCCAACCTAATGAGCCAAAGCAACTAGTTTGAATCTAACCGGTTGTTTTATCCTCTTCTTCTGATGCCATGCCCACCAAGTCTAATAATGTCACAAGAGAAGATATAATTTTGCAGCTCTCCTGGGAGCACGCTTCATTTTCTGTTCCCTGGTTATTGATCCCTCCACCAATGGAAACAGTTTCCTTCATCATTTTAGACACCTCTATCATCAGATCTGCAAGTAACCTGCTCAATTCCAGGAATAACCATGAATTGTTCCCATTTTACATGTGTAATAGTTTATTCACTGAACACTTAGAATACAAAAAGTCAATACTGTAATTCTATTACTTTAATATAGAATCCAAGATGTAATGCCTCTGTATTCTTGCTAGGATTCCCATTACCTCTTTACCTCAATATGCAGGCAACTGAGATTTCCCAGTATCAGTATCAAAAATGCTCTATTCTGTGCTGAGGAAAGGGAGGGGATGGCTTTGGACTGTTTCTTGCATGTCTCGGTCACACTTAAGTAATCACGGCCACACTTGGAGTACTGTGCCCAGTTCTGGTCACCTCACTACAGGAAGGATGTGGATACTATAGAGAGAGTACAGAGGAGATTTACAAAGATGTTGCCGAGATTGGAGGGTGTACCTTATGAGAACATGTTGAGTGAACCTGCCCTTTTCTCCTTGGAGCGACGGAGGGTGAAATGTGACCTGACAGGTGTGTACAAGATGATGAGGGGCATTGATCATGTGGATAGCCAGAGGCTTTTTCCCAGGGCTGAAATGGCTAACACGAGGGAGGCATAGTTTTAAGGTGCTTGGAAATAGGTACCGAGGGGACGTCGAGGGTAAGTTTTTCACATGGAGAATGATGGGTGCGTGGAATGCATTGCCGGCGGTGCTGGTGGAAGTGGATACAATAGGGTCTTTTAAGAGCCTCTTAGATAGGTAGATAGAGCTTAGAAAAATAGAGTGCTATGCACTAGAGAAATTCTAGGCAGCTTGTAGAGTAGGTTACATGGTCGGCACAACATTGTGGGCCGAAGGGCCTGTAATGTGCTGTAGATTTCTATGTTCTATGTAGAATTTCCAGAAGGATTATACTAAGACCTCCAACTTCCTCCTCATTTTTATGTTTAATTTTCCCCAGGTGCTTCAGCAACCATGGCATATGGACCCCAACGTTATCATAACATTAACATGAAGGATTTTCCTATTTTTTACCATATTTTACAAAGATCTCTATTCAAGTAACAATTACTCAATGGCAAATTCAATCTGAAGAGTCAGACCATCTATAGTATATTGATAAATATCTGGGTACAATAACCCTGTGTCATTAGCCAAATATGAACATTGCAAAGATCCTGGGAGGTGTCCGTTTGCACACTCCATCTCCTTTCCCAGTTCAGTCTTACAGTGACGAGGACGAGGAAATATGCAGGTGCTGGAAATCCAGGAAACACACACAAAATGCTGAAGGAACTCAGCAGGCCAGGCAGCACCTATGGAAAGGAGTAAATAGTTAATGTTTCGGGCTGAGACCCTTCATCAGGATGCATTATCTGATTCTAGAACCAGTTCATTTGAATGAGCTAATTCCCCGTGCTTCAGCCATCGATGAGCCAACCTTAACAAGTCCTTATTCAGATGCACTTTGTGACCTACCGTTAAACTCACCCAACACCTCCCGAGCATGCACCTTTCAACTGTGTTTCCTTTATGTTTGCTTCTACTGTGAGAAAATGCCTACTCTGCCAAATGCTTCTCTACGGGTGGGGCATCATTCCTGAGATGAAGATAGAAACTGCTGTATTGAAGTCGGTTAAAATAATGGAAAATTGGGAACGTATAGCTCTCATGCCACCAATGGCAATGGCAGGAAGACCCTATTTCAGAAGTACAGTATAGTTTTAAATGATCAGTGCATTAAAATGAGCTTGATAGTGTGGGAAATCACTTTCTTGGACATGGATACATATGAGTAAGCCCCACTAAGTAGCACTGATGAAACATGTAGAGACCTTGGAAACATATTCAGGCAAACTATTGAAGCGTGTATCACAATGGTCGGTAAGTAAGTCTAACAGAGGATAGGATTAATAGATAGAGAATTGCAATTACATTGCAAGGAGGAGTTCATTGCGAATGTTTCAAAATCAGACAAGCATCCAATTAGATGGGTATGTGCCATGATGTTCCAAAATGCTTACGTGGGTGTTACAGGAAATAATACCAACATTTACAGCATGCCAGATGCAAAACTAATCTACTGCCTTTCTCAGCTGTTCAGTCTACTTTGAAGAATCAGTTGACAGAAAAGTTTGATAAATGAGAGCAATAAGCAGTTCCCAGTGAGCACATTTCAGTGTTATTGAGCAACAGCAATTGAGGCATTGTGCAAACTGGACAAGGCGGTTCAACTGTGTAGTGTGACACTGAATTGGACACTTGCTGATGAGCCTCACTGGATCTAGATGTGAAGTGGCAAATCTGGACCAAACAGAAGGATGTACAGCAGCTGTGAATGAACAAGGCTTGAATGTTTGCACTTGTTTTGTCCATACTGCACCAACCACCGCCACTGGGCTATAAACATGCAGGAGCAGTGTGTGGTTAAGTGCCTTGCTCAAGGACACACACGTTGCCTTGGCTGAGGCTCGAACTAACATCCTTCAGATCGCCAGTCCAAAGCCTTAACCACTTGGCCACACGCCAACCAAGCAACACCAAGCAACATACATGGCAACAGGATCTCATTCCTGGATGAGCTCAATGCTTTTTATGCTCGCCTTGACCAGCAAAGCACACAGGTGCCTTCTCGAACTCCCATAGACCCTGCCTGTGATTTCAGTCTCTGAGGCCGGTGTGAGAGCATCCTTCAGGAGGATGAACCCATGGAATGCACCTGGCCCAGATGGTGTACGGAAGACTTCTGCTAATCAACTGACGGAAGTGTTTACTGACATCTTTAACCTCTTGCTTCAGCATTCTGAGGCACCATCTACTTCAAGCAGGCTCCAATCATACCAGTGCCTAAGAAGAACCTGGTAAACTCCTTCAGTGACTATTGTCCAGTAGAACTTACATCCACTGTGATGAAGTACTTTGAAAGCATGGTCATGAAGCATATCAGGTCTTGCCTGTGGAGTGAATTGAATCCACTCCAATTTCCCAAGCGTCACAACATGTCAACAGTAGATGCCATTTCATTGGCTCTCCTCTCAGCTCTGAAACATCTGGACAGTAAAGATGCATACATCAAGATGCTCTTCATTGACTACAGATTAGCATGTAACACTATCATCCCCTGAAACTAATCAATAAGCTCCAGGACCTAGGCCTTGATACCTCCTTGTGCAATTGGATCCTTGTTTCTCTGACTTGCAGATCCCAGTCAGTTCGGATTGGCAATAACATCTCCTCCATGATCACCATCAGCACAGGTGTACCATGAGGCTGTGTGCTTAGCCCCATGCTCTATCTGCTTTGTACTGATGACTGTGTGGCCAAGCACTGCTCAATGCCATATTTAAGTTTGCTGATGACACCACTGCTGTTGGCCAAAGAAAAGGTGGTGATGAATTGGCATATTGGAGGGAGATTGAAAATCTGGTTGAGTGGTGCCACAACAACCTCTCACTACCGACCGTAAAACCAAAGAGCTGATTATTGACTACAAGAGGAAGAAATCGGAGGTCCTTAAGCCAGTGCTCATTTGAGGATCAGAGGTAGAAAGAGTCCAAAACTTTAAATTCCTGGCATTATCATGTCAGAGGACCAGTTCTGCGACCAACATAAGTGCCATTTCAAAGAAGGCACAGCAGCACATCTTTCTAAGAAGTTAGGCAAGATTCAGGATATCATCTAAAACTTTGACAAACTTCCGTAGATGCACAGTTCGAGCAAATCCTCATTGGTAGCATTGTGCTCTGGTATGCACACACCAATGCCCAAGAATGGAAAAGCCTACAAAAAGTGATAGGTATTGTCCAATTCATCACAGGAAAATCCCTCCCCACCATTGAGCACATCTCCAAGGAGCACTGCCAGAAGAAAGCAGCAGCATCATCATCAAAGAGCCCCACCATCCAGGCATGCTCCCTCTCGCGGCTACCGTCGGGAAGGAGGTTCAGGAGCCTTAGCTCCCATTCCACCAGGTTCATGAACAGTTGTTAACCTTCAGTCATCAGGGAACTGAACAAGCATGGATAATTTCACTCACCATAATTCTGAACTGATCACTGAACACAGCCTATAGACTCGTTTTCATGGCCTCTACAACTCATGTTCTCAGTTCTATTTATTTATTTATTATTATGTTTTTTTTGTGGTATTTGTACAGTTTCTCTTTTTTGCTCATTGGTTGCTTGTCCATAAGACATGGGAACAGAATTAGGCCACTCAGCCCATCGAGTTTGCTCCACCATTCCATCATGGCTGATCCCAGATCCCATGCAACCCCATGCACCTGCCTTCTCGCCATTCCCTTTGATTCCCTGAGCAATTGGGAAATGATCAACTTCCACCTTAAGTATACCCATGGACTTCTCCTCCACCACAGTCTGTGGCAGAACATTCCACAGATTTACTACTGTCTGGCTAAAAAAAAAATTCCTCCTTACCTCTGTTCTAAAGGGTCGCCCCTCAATTTTGAGGCTGTGCCCCTAGTTCTGGATATCCCCACCATAGGAAACAGCCTCTCCACATCCACCCTATCTATTCCTTTTTACATTTGGTAGGTTTCATTGAGGTCCCCACACATTCTTCTAAATCAGTCACTCTCTGTGTGTAGTTTTTCATTGATTCTATACATGATTTACTGTGAATGCCTGCAAGGAAATAAATCTCAGTGTAGTATATGGTGACATATACTTTGATAATAAATTTACTCTGAGCATTGAACTTTGGACTTTTGATCTACACATTGTGTTCTCACCAATACAGACCTGTCACATGGAAACTTTCATTGTCTGTAGGTAAAGGGATTCAGGATTACGTAATAATGAGTGCTCCTAATGCACAAAACAAACCAATCTTATAATTGAAACTACCTCCATAAATCTTTCAAGCTACAATGGGCAAGGTGCTGCAAGATATAGATTACTGTTTGAGCAGCCAACGTGATCTACTAATTGCCACAAGTACTGAAGAAGAAAATCTTTGACTATCAGGCAGCTACACAAATGCAATGCAAGGCTTAAACAAAGCAAGCGTGTTTCTGTACAGAGAGAGGTGGCTTATGGTTTGTTGAAAGTAGATGCAAATGGATTACAATGAGTCAGAAGTGGGTACAGTCCTGTGATACATCATTGTGATAGGGCTGCAGCTGCAATACCTTGAGAGAAATAATACTGCATTTCAGAAGGACCATATACTTTGCTATTTAATTTATTAATGTCACTGAAATCATTTCACAACATGAATACATTGAAGCAGTACAAGGGAAAGCAGTAACAGAATGCAGACAAATTTGTTAAGCTACAGAGGAATTGCAATGCAGGTAGACAATACAGTGCAAGGGCCATGATGATGTAGACTGAGAGATCAAGAGTTCATTTTTGTCATATAAAAACTCCATTCAGTCATCTTACAACAGCGAGATAGAAGCTGTACTAAAGCATAGTGAAAACCATGCTTCATCATCTTCACAGGCAGACCTCTTGCTTTGCTCACAGACCAGAAGCTTTCCCTTGGTCCTACGCTGACCACGCCAACCGGCACCAGCCTAGTGGATTCCCACAAGGACAAATTTGCATACCAGTGGCTCTACTTCATTAGAAGTTTGAGGAGATTTGACATATTACTAACAACTTACAAATATATATTGATGTATAATGGAGAACATTCTGACTGGTTGCATTACAGCTTGGCATGGAGGATCTAATGCACAGAATTATGAGAAACCACAGTCAACTCCATCACGGGAACAACCTTCCCCACCAACTAGGACAACTACAAGAGGCAGTGTGTCAAGAAGGCAACATCCATCACTAACAACCCTCACCAACCAGGACATGTATTTTTTTTTCTCATCACTACCATGGTGGAGGAGGTAGAGAAAACTGAAAATCCACACTCAATAATTCAGAAAGAGCTTCTTCCTCTTCCCATCAGATTTCTGAATGGCTATGAACACATGAACACCATCTCATTATTCCTTTTGTTTTGCACTATTTACAGTGGATTCCAGTTAACTGGGCCATCAGTTAATCAGGGCAGCTGTTTATCTGGGACAACTCTTAAAGAACAAAACTTAATCAAAAAAATAGTTAGGATTCCATTCATTTGTCTGGCACATTATGCCTCTTGCACTGGGACAGGAGACAGTTTCTAACTAGTGTCAGTCATGTGTGGCCAGTAGACACTACACTGTACTTCAAGTGTATGGTTTTTAAAAAAGCGTCAGTCACCGATTTTTGTCAGTGATATTTGGCCAGAAGTAAGTAGTAAGAAAATTCAGACCCGTTTTGCTCATTGAGGTTTCAAGCATTCAGGTTTGGAAATGTCAGAAGTGCCAGGAGAGCAAATGAAATGATTTCTCTACTTCAACAAGTTAGGAAATGCGAAGAATTTGAAGATATCGAAAATCATATTGAATGTTACAATGAAAATGAAGATTTGGAGGATGCAGTCATTGCTAGCATCGTATGAAGGCAGTCCGATATCTGCACTCGGTGCTTGTGCTGATTTTGTTCATGTACGGTCAATCAAAGGAACATGGCAGCGTATACTGGATGAATTCCTCCATCAAGGAATTTTAAGAACTAATGCACAGCTTTATCATACTGTATTGGTAGTGTTCTAATTTGCTCTATCGTCATTCAGTCACATCTGGAATTTACAGTTAGCGAACGATTTCCCTCCCTGCCGCTCTGACTTATTGGGAAATCATGTACTCGGCAGGTTACCGCAGTGGTTTGCCTTTGCCTTCTGCCCGGTGAGTTTAAAGGGATCACCACCTCTTGCAGTGGATGACCAGGACGTCTAAGTGCCTTGTCGTGCTCTTAGCGCTCCACAACGCCTGCTGGCTTGCCGCCTTGACCGTTGCACCATTAATCGACCTCTTCCCCTCAATCCACCATGGCCAGACTTCACACACTGGGATAGGCAGATCCCCTACCTCACTGAGGGTCGAAGACCCGTCGGCTGCCCTCACCTGGCTTGGCCCGTCTGCCGAGACGGTTTACCGCGGTACGGCTGCTGCGCGTGTACAGCTACTTGGAGCCACAGGTGAGAGCTGAGTGCCAGGTGGGGACCAAAGGTGAATGAGCTGCCCTGAAAAAGGGCACGGCAGGCCCCCCCATCAGAGGTGCTACCCCTCCCTAGACACCCCATACAGCCCAGTTTGCTCTATACTTTATTTAAATGCATAATTTGTTTCTCACTTAAATGATAGTCTGTCTTTTTTACATACATTTCAAACTATTTCCACTTATTTGCACCAAAATGTAATGTATTTATTTTTGTAATTTATAGTAGTTGCCTGTCTTTACACTGAACTGAGTCAGAATCAGAAACAGGTTTAATATCACTGGCATATGTCATGGAATTTGTTGTTATGGGGCAGCAGTACAGTGCAATGCATAATAAGAATTGTGAATTACAGTAAGAAATATGTATAAAATTAAATTAAATAAGTAGTGCAAAAAATGTAGTGAGGTAGTGTTTATGGGTTCAATGCCCATTAAGAAATTTGATGGCAGAGGGGAAGAAGCTGTTCCTGAATCGTTGAGTGTGTACCCTCAGGCTTCTGTACCTCCTCCCTGATAGTATCAATGAGAAGAGGGCATGTCCTGACTGATAGGGGTCCTTAATGATGGGTGACACCTGTTTGAGGCATTGCTCCTTGAAGATGTCCTGGATGCTGGGGAGGCGAGTGTCGATGATGGAGCTGACTGAATTTACAACTTTCTGCAGCTTATTTCGATCCTGTGCAGTGCCCCCCCATACCAAATGTTGATGCAGCCAGCAGTCAGTGATACGTATTGCAAAATAACAAACTTCACCTGATAATAAACTTTTTTTTTTTTTTTTTTACTTTACTTTTCTTTTCTTTCTTTTCAAATTTTTTTATTAGTTTTTTAAAAAAAACAGAAGAAAAATATTGTTACAAGACATTTGAGAGTACATAATAGATTGATAAACATTCAAATATATATTGATCCATACATAGAATCTCTCAAACTCATATAATAATATAAATGATTAAGAGAAACCCCCCCCAAAAAAAAAAAAAAAAAACAACAACTAAATAGAAAAAAACTAACCAACATGGGCAATCGCATAATGTTATATATATACAGTAGTGCCTATGACTCCCAACCTCCATCCACACAATTCAGGATAGTGACAATAAGGTTCAGGATCAGACCGTTTAATTCATATGAAAATGCTGAATAAATGGTCTCCAAGTTTCCTCAAATTTAACTGACGAATCGAAAACCACACTTCTAATTTTTTCTAAACTTAAACAGGAAATAGTTTGGGAAAACCACTGAAATACTGTTGGAGGATTGGCTTCTTTCCAATTCAGTAAAATGGATCTTCTAGCCATTAGTGTAATAAATGCAATCATTCGTTGGAATGAAGCGGATAAACACTTATTATCTATCATTGGTAGGCCAAAAATTGCAGTAAAAGGATGTGGTTGGAGATTAATATTTAAAACTCTTGAAATAATATTAAAAATATTTTAGCTCTTAATCCTTGTCAAAAGGGTCTTGTTGCTATCATTTATAATATGATTATGAATCTACAACCAGATATATCTGAAAAAATTAAGAAGGAATGGCAGGAAGAACTGCATTGCCCTATTTCTACTGAGCAATGGGAAAAAATTTTATTATTGGTAAACTCATCCTCTATATGTGCTAAACATACTCTAATACAATTTAAGGTCGTACACAGAGCTCATATGTCTAAAGATAAACTTGCTCGATTTTACTCGTATGTTAATCCAACCTGTGATAGATGTCATTCTGATATAGCTTCGTTGACTCATATGTTTTGGTCCTGTCCTTGCTTACAAAACTATTGGAAAGATATTTTTAATATTATTTCAAGAGTTTTAAATATTAATCACCTGATAATAAACTTGATTCTGATTCTGATGCAAAATTCTGACCATCCCTGAAATACCCACTTGTCAATACGAGAAGACATAAATGATCATTCTTATATGGATAAATAGACAAAATGTTGTAGGAGGCAGAACTTGTAAACTTAGGCAGGTTTAATGAGCTCTGCCTCAGATATGACAGTCTGACAAAGAATATAGATACATTTAAAAGGAAACAATTTGAACAGAGGCAGTAAAATCTGCCTCCAGACAGACAAGTATTCCTGACGAGGAAAACTCGGGCATTGAGGAAAAGCTTCTTTCAAGCTGAATGAAACTGCATCAATCTTCTTTCTCTGCAGTAGCTACTGCATGAGGACCATGCTCCTTCAGATTTACAATTTAAACCTCCCGTGGACAATTACTACAACGAATGTAGCATTTTTCACACCTCCAACAAATGAAAGTGATCTGCAGAAAAGCCAGTAAATTGTTAACTTGGTTTATTATAGTTAAATATACAAGGTGCAGTGAAATTAAGGTAGAAGGCCATAATGAGGTTGATTGTGAGGTAAAAGGTCCATCTAATCACTTTTGGTTTTTATAGTCTTATTACAGTGGGGTAGAAACGGTCCTTGAGCCTGGTGGTATGCACGTTCTGGTTTTTGTATCTTCTCCCCGATGGAAGAGGTGAGAAGAGAGACTATCTAGGGTGGCTGGGGTCTTTGATTATGTCGGCTGCTTCACAGAGGCTGCAGGAGATGCAGGCAGAGACCATGAAGGGGCTGATTTCCATGAAGTGCTGAGCTGGGTCCACAACCTTCAGAGGTTTCTTGTAGTGTTAGGCAGAGCAGTTGTCACAGCAAGCAGTGATATATCTGGATAGAGTATTTTCTCTGGTGCATTGGTAAAAATTGGTGAGGGTCGAAGGGGAACATTCCACATTTCTTTACCTTCCTGAGAACATTGAGGCATTGGCGAGCCTCAGTGGCACACCTGAGTGTATGTAGAAGGTGCACTACATTAGAGAATGTGGTGAGCAAGTTACAGGCAAGCTCAGAGGGCTAACTACAAAATATATAGTGACAAGAGTCTGAAATGAAATTTCCAAGGAAATATAAAATCTAATCAATCTCATTGGAATTATTGTCTTATGTACTGAGATAAAAGCTTGACTTGCATACTGTACATACAGATCAGATAATACCATGGTGCAGAGTGGTAGAATAAAGTATAGCAATGACAATGCAGAATAAAGTGTAACAGCTACTGGGAAAGAGCAGTGTGGGTAAAAATAAAGGGGTAGCCATGGGCTCTCACTTTGGTCCCAGCAATACCTGCCTTTTTGTCAGCCACATGGAACAGTTTATGTTCCAGCATCGCTCCCCAACTCTTCCTATGCTACATTGACGACCGGTGCTGCAACCTGCACCCACGCTGAGCTTGACAATTTCATTGACTTTACCTCCAGCTTCCACCTTGCCCGCAAGTTCATGTGTCCATTTCTGACACCTCCCTCCCCTTTCTCAATCTCTCTGTTTCCCTCTCTGGATACAGTCTATCTACTGATTTAAATTATAAATCCACTGCCTCTCACTGCTGTCTGGGCCATACCTCATCCCACCCTGTCACTTGTAAAAGTGCCATTCCCTTCTCTCAGACCCTCTGTCTATGTTGCATCTGCTCTGAGGCTTTTCATTCCACATGAGATGTCCTCCTTCTTCAAAGAAAGGGGCTTCCCTTCCTCCACCATCAATGCTTCCCTCTCCAGCACCTCTTCCATTTCCCGCACATCTACCCTCACTCTGTCCTCTTGCCACCACACCAGGGATAGGGTTCCTCTTGTCCTTACATACCACTCCACTAGCCTCTGCATCCAGCATATACTTCTCCATAACTTCTGCCATCTCCAACAACATCCCACCACTATGCACACCCTTCCTTTCCCCCCACTTTCATCTGGGATCGTTCCCTATGCTCTTCCTTGTCCAGTCATCCCTCTTGGCACTTACCCTTGCAAGCAGAACAAGTGCCACACCTGCCTGTACACCTCCTCCCTCACTATCATTCAGGGCCCCAAACAGTCCTTCCAGGTGAGTCAGTTGTGATCATCTGCCGTATCCAGTGCTCCCAGTGTGGCCTCCTGTATATTGGTGAGACCCGATGTAGATTGGGAGACCGCTATATTGAGCGCCTTTACTCCATTAGCCACAAAAAGCAGTTTCCCAGTGGCCACCTATTTCAAACCTACTTCCCATTCTCATTCCAACGTTTCAGCCCATGGCCCCCTCTCCTGCCACGATGGAAGCACAATCAGGTAGGAGGAGCAATACCTTATATTCCATCGTGGGTAGTCTCTAACCTGATGGCATGAACATTGATTTTTCAAACTTCCGGTAATTGCCCCCCTCCTCTCCTTCCAATTCCCCATTCCCATTTCCCTCTCTCACCTTCTCTTTTCACTTGCCCATCACCTCCCTCTGGTGCTCCTCCCCCTTCCCTTTCTTCCATGGTCTTCTGTCCTCTCCCATCAGAATCCCCCTTCTCCAGCCCTTTATCTCTTTCACTAATCAACTTCCCAGCTCTTTACTTCATCCCCTCCTGCTCTCCCTGTTTCACCTGCCACCTTGTACTTCTTCCTCCCCCCTCCCCCACCTTCTTATTCTGATTTTGTTCCTTCCTTTCCTTCCCTGATGAAGGGTCTTGGCCTGAAACGTCGACTGTTGACTCTTTTCCATAGATGTTGCCTGGTCTGCTGAGTTCTTCCAGCATTTCGTGTGAGTTGCTTGGATTTCCAGCATTGGCGGATTTTCTCGCGTTTGTGAGAAACGGACTGCTTTCATTTGCTGCATTTTGGTACAAATCAGATCAGAGCTGCTTGTTGTGATCTCTGCTCCTCACGGTGTTGTTGAGCTCACTCACAGCCGGAGACATGATCAAGGCCGACCATCGTGTGTGGAGCAGGGGCTCCGACATGTGGCTGTATGGGGATGAAGTAAGAAGCTGAGAGGGGATAGGTGGAAGAGGTAGGGGGCTGAAGAAGAAGGAATCTAATAGGAGAGGACAGTGGACCATGGAAGAAAGGGATGGGGGAGGGGAACCAGAGGAAGGTGACGGACAGGTGAGGAGAAGAGAAGGGAATGAGAGGATAACCAGAACAGAGGGTGGAAAAAGGAATAAGGGGGAGGAGGAGGAGGAGTGGGAAATTACTGGAAGCTGGAAAAATCAATGTTAATGCCATCAGGTTGGAGACTATCCAACTGATATTATATTTTCATCTAATTTTCCAAATTTCAGTGGGGGATCTGTTGTGTGTTTTGTGTTGCAAACACTTAGCACAGCAAAAGAGGGTGAATACAACAATCAGACAGGTAAAGAGGGTGAATGCAACAGGCAGACAGGTAAAGACAGTGAATACAACAGGCAGACAGGTAAAGACAGTGAATACAACAGGCAGACAAGTAAAGAGGGTGAATACAACAGACAGACAGGTAAAGAGGGTGAATGCAACAGGCAGACAGGTAAAGACAGTGAATACAACAGACAGACAGGTAAAGAGGGTGAATGCAACAGGCAGACAGGTAAAGACAGTGAATACAACAGACAGACAGGTAAAGAGGGTGAATGCAACAGGCAGACAGGTAAAGAGGAAGACAGGTGCACTCTAAAGAGATGTACCGAAGCAGTGTAGTTCAGGGAGACAGCTCCAGAATGGAAGGTCTAATGTGGCTGCAGTTGTAACCAGAGATAGGGAGGGTTGAGGAGAGCACACACAGGCACCAAAGTTAGGGATGTTCAAGAGAGTAGATTGTCAGACTGCGGAGTGCTGCAGAAATGCAGAGGGGAGAGTCTTGGATGAGAATCTTTGACTTGATGCATCAAGTGATCGCCAGTGTAGAACAAGAGCATGGATGATGGATAAGCAGAATTATTTGTAAGCTATGTGACAGTCAGAGGGTTAAAACAGCCATTACAGAACTGAATAATGTACGGTCTTTACAGTCCTAAACAGACATTTGGAGGCTGACAGATACAAGGGTGGTTAATGGTCCATGAAGTTTTCTGAAAATGTTAAGAAAATATAAGCACGGCGGTTGATAATGACTTAATTAAGAAGGAGCGAATCTTCAGCATTGATTGATCACAGGATTCTGAATCAGAATTGCTTTGGCAAAACAATTAAGATGGTGTGAAATAAGCATAACTTGCAGCTGGAAGCAGACTGGCAGGACATAAGGGATGATCCCCCAATGTAACATTCTCTCAGCTTTTCTAAGCAATGACATAAATTGAAATGTTAGCTCTGTTTATTAAGATGCAAGGACCAATAAATTGGGAAGTAACCAGCTGGTTGTAACATGATAAGAAATAACAGTTTCAGTCACAAATATCTCCAGCAGTATTCTGGGGGCTCAGTGCCAGACTGTGCCCATGCTATTAAGAGATAATCAGAGGACTAAGTCAAGACAGAAATACCTGTGAGCCCCAGAGACCCATGTGGGAGGTGAGATCCTTGTACAAACTATCAGCAGCAAACAGTTCCTTGGTCATCTATAGCTGATTGGTTCCATACCTGTAACTGGGATGTTACACAGTTGGTGAATGGAAATGAAGGTGTTGTTGTGGTGACCAATAGTCCAGCTGCAATAAAGACTGAAATCCGTCAGGCCAAAGCTGGACGACTAATGTGGCAACATTTCATCGGAGAACAGAATGAACAGATGGGAGATGGTACTGCTTCGTGCAGAGGAAATCTGAGCGACTGAGTGTTTTGAGAAGGTAACTAAGAAAATTAATGAGGGTAAGGAAGTTGATGTTATCTAAATGTATTTTACTAAGGTATTTGATAAAGTCCCATGTGGTAAGATGGTCCCGAGTATTAAGGCATATTGCAGCCAAGGCAAATTAGCTAATTGGATCCAAAACTGGCTTGGTGATAGGAAGCAGAGGGTAGTGGTAAAAGGATTTTTTTCTGATTGGATATGATCAGTGGGTACTGTAAGGATCAGTGCTGGAAACTTTGTTGTTTGTGATAAACTATATACACCCAGTGGCCACTTTATTAGCTACCTACTGTACCTAATAACGTGGCAGCTGAGTGTATATTTGTGGTCTTCTGCTGTTGTAGCTCGTCCACTCTGATCAAAATGTAGTCTGTTCAGAGATGCTCTTCTGCAAGGCGCAGTTGTAGTGCATGGTTATTTGAGTTACTGTCACCTTCCTGTCAGCTTGAACCAGTCTGGCCATTCTCCTCTGACCTCTCTCATTATTGAGGTGTTGTTCCCGCAGAACTGCTACTCACTGGATGTTTTTTGTTTCTTGCACCATCTCTGTAAAATCTAGAGCAGAGGTTCCCAATCTGGGGTCCAAGGACCCACTGGTTAATGGTAAAACTCCATGGTATAAAAGTGGTTGGGACTCTGCTCTAGAGACTGTTGTATGAGAAAATCCTAGGACTGCTTTTCTCAATCTTTTTGCCCCGGTCTCAGGGAACCCCTGCATAACAATTATTATATCTACAGCTCATGGTACGTTAGCATGATTAGTAAGTTAAAGATATAATGATTCAAAAATAATTGTCAATGCTCTTTTGAGTAGAGAATGAATTTTTAGCCAACCTTTCTTGAAAAAAAACAGGTAGTTAAGCTTAGCTTACCTCTCTTGAAATTAATCTCTTTCTGTCATTTTCATAAATTTTGAAAACTTATAAGGCAAGCATAATAAATTTCAGTTAAATGACTGGCTTAAGCCAAAATGAAATTTAATTTTTCTTGGCAGATTTAATTTAAATAAAGGTTGTAAATTGATTTTAATTAATGCTATTTACAACATGAACATTTATTGACAATGTTGAATAATAAAGTTACAAGAAAACATAAGCCAAAGCAATATGAATAAAAATATAGCTTAAGATACAATTTTATACAAGACTTTGAAGAAAACAGTTTCTTACCAAGTGACATGATCAGGCTCAAATCTAGGTCTAGCATGTGAAACCTGCACTTGTTTTTTGCTGCACTAATATTCAATTCTAGGTCAAACTTGAGGTAAGGACACACAGATTTCACCTTTAACTGAAATTAGATGATTTCTATCCTTGCTCTTGATGCTTATTAAACAAGAAAAAGCTTGCTCACACATACAAGAAGTTGAAAACTGCAGCATAATGTTCATTGCTTGCCTATGAAAGGCAGGATACTCTTCTTTCACAGAAATCCTGAACTTGTCCAGGGGAAGGTCAGTAAATCTCATCTTGAGTGCACGATCAGACTGCGGCTCACAAAGTTCTCCCTCTTCTCTCAAAGTCAGTTCTCAGGCTGAACAGACGATTTGGAGGTTCTGAAAAATACTGTTCAATTTTGTTCTGCAGTTCTTCCAAGTGGTTTTCAATAAGACTCGAGACCTTCTGATACTTCCTCACTCTCAAGCCCAAGCAGTAGTGGAAACATTTCAAGGCTTTCTTTTGCAACATGATTTTTTCAAAGATTCAGTTTTCTTTTAAATCCAAGAATGTTGTCATTTGAAGTCAAAACATTTTCTCCAGGGCCTTGCAGTGACTTGTTCAACTGGTTCATATGATGAAAAATGTCTGTTAAGTAAGCTAGTTTCTTCAGCCATTCTTCATCTTCAAAGCACTCAGCAAAATCTGGCATACAATTTTTTGAAAGTACTCCTGCAATTCACCTTTCAGCTTAGACAGCCTGCTGAGAACCCTTCCTCTGCTAAGCCACCAGATTTCTGTATGTAGCAGGAAACTGGTGTGCTCTTTGTCCAGGTTTTCACGCATTTGGTTTTCAAACATTCTGTAGCATTATCCAGAACCTTTTTCATTTCATCTGAGTTTTTGACATCAGCACCTCCCTGTGAAGAAAGCAATGCAGGATTTTCTTTTTTACAAGAGAAACAAAACTTTTCATGGAGCCAACTATTGATGGGACACCATCAGTGCAGATGCCAACACAGTTCCTCCAAGGCAGACTTTTGTTTCCAGATATGAAGACAAAACACTAAATGTATCTTGGCTTTTGCTTGTTTTGGTCATAACTTTGCAACAGAAAAAGTTCTCTTAAATTTCACCATCATTTACAAATCTTACAAATGTTACAACATGACACTTATTGGTGAAAAATGTTGATTCGTCAACCCAGATAGAGAAGCTGTTGATGTTCAGTTTATCACACAAAACCTCTTCAGCATCATGTGACATGTCATCAATACATTGACTTATCGTATTGTTTGAGAGTGGCTGCCTTCTCATCTGAAGAAAAACCATGCAAGAGCCTATTCTTGAGCTGCCATATGCAGATGACCACGCTCTTCTCACACACACAGGGGATGCGCTACAGGCTGAAGTTACGGTTCGCCAAGGTTGCAAGGGCTTTCGGGTTAACGGTCAGTCTGAAGAAAACAATGATGCTCCATCAGAAGCCCTCTCATGGTGTTTACAAACTACCTTAGAGCACCATTGATGACCACCTTCTCATCATGGTTGAGCGGTTCACTTACCTGAACAGTGTCATCTCCAACAACGCTATGGTAGTAAGGGACATTGACAATCGACTTGCCAGAGCCAGCAGTGTCTTTGGGCACCTCCAGAAACGTGTGGAAGAGCCACCAGCTGCGTCTGTCCACAAAACTCTTGGTGTGCAGGGCTGCCATCGTCACAACACTGCTCTACGGCTCTGAAGCCTGGGTCTTGTAACGTAAGCAAATCTGTTTGCTTGAGCACTTCCATCAGTGCCGCCTCCACTGCATCATGGGTGTCAGCTGGCAGGATCATGTCTCCAACAACAAAGTCCTGGAGAAGGCTCAGCTTCTGAGCACTGCTCAGACAGCTCTGCTGGCTAGATCACATGTCTCGCATGGACAACTCCAGGTCACCGAAAGCAGTAGTCTACGGAGAACTCTTTCAGGGCAAGAGAGGTCGTAGTGCCCCGTGCAAGAGGTACGAAAACCGACTTAAGCAGCAGCTCTCTCAGGCAAATATCGAGGTCAATGAGTGGCAGCAGCTGGCTTGTACAGAGACCGCTGGAGATCGCTGCTCCGCAGCATAGCCAAGAATTTTGAGGAATTCAGAAGAGTGACTGCTAAGGAGAAGAGGAAATGCAGGAAGGATCCTATTACCCAAGCACCTGAATCCCAGCTGTTCCCGTGCCCCTACTGTTCCAGAGTCTGCAGATCCAGAATTGGCCTCTACAGTCACCAACAATCGTGCTTTAGCTCCTGAGGAGTCTTCTTCCCTCCTGATCTTTGCAAGTGAAGAACCAGCCATCATCATCATTGAATGTGAAACCTTTTCAATTGCTCATACTGCATTTTCCCCTAGCAATATACCTACTATAATTTTACATGTTGGCATAATTAGGTTCTCACCACTGTATGACTTTTCCTTTTCTGGGTAATAAGTTCTGCTACTAAATAACTTGCTTCTTGGACCCTTTTACTGACTGTGACTTTATTAGCAAAAGGTTTACTCTGTTTTGAGATTCCAATAGTTATTTACAATAATCAGCACTTTTGGCTGTAGTTTATAGTTAAGTGTCTAGGCACAGTGGAATAGGACAACTTGGATCACCAGTCCATGCAAAACCCATTGATAAGTAGCTTTCATTGCAAAGATGGCCTTTTATGTGTCCATTGTTCCACTAGTGCAGTGAATTGACTCAGAAGGTTGTAATTCAAAAATCATCACCTTGGACCATCAGACATGTCTGTAAAACACAGGGGTTAGTAAAATACCAAAGCGTGCGAGCCCATTCAGTGCTCGGAAAACTCACTCCACGCTCCTCATCAGCCTACCGTCTTCCTGTCTGTGCAATATGACCCTCACTAATTATCGATGGCCTCTTTTATCTCACGTCAAAAACTGAGAATGTACTCAGCCAAATAAACACACTCCTACTGCTCACTGCCATACTGGGCTGCGAGACCTCTAATGAGATTGTTAATGTGCCTGCTCTGTCACTGGCCACCACAACTAGCATCACTCATTGTGCAGAGTTGTAAAGAAAGAATGTTTATTTTATTTAATCACGATCTCTCACAGAACCTCGATTGACGTCTCACTGAACCTTAGGGTTCTGCGGATCCCCAGTTGAGAAACCCTGTCCTAGGAGATCAGCATTTACTGCGATACTCAAACCACCCTGTCTGGCGCCAACAATTGTTCCACGGTCAAAGTCACTTAGATTACATTTCTTCCCCATTCTGATGTTTGTTCTGAACAGCAACTTAACCTCTTGACCATATCTGCTTGCTTTTATACATTGAGTTGCTGCCACATTGTTGGCTGGTTAGGTACTTGCATGAACAAGCAAGTGTACAAGTGCAGCTAATAAAGTGGCCACTGAGTGTATATTAACAACTTGGATGTGCATGTAAGGGTTAGTATATTTGTGAATGAGATGAAAATTTGCAGTGTTGTAGATAGTGATGAAAGTATTTTAAGACTACAGCAGGAGAGAGATTGGACAGAAAGCTGGGTGAACATCGACAGATGGAGCTTATTCCTGCCAAGTGTAGGGAAGTCAAATAGGGGTAGGATATACAGTAAATGGTAGGGAAGTAAGGAATGCTGATGAACTTCCTTCAAAATTGAATGTTGATGAAAGCAAATGTCATGCTTGCCTTCATAGGACAGAGCATAAAATATAAAAGTTGTGACTTTATGATGCAACTTTGCAAATACTGGTTAGAGCACACTAGGGTTATAGAACCATTTCTCGTTACCACATTTACTAGAAGGATGGAACTGTGCTGAAGCGAGTGAGGAGGAGAGTCAGGATGTTGCCTGGATGGAGGACTTTAATTACAGGGAGAGTCTGGATGGGATGAGTTTGTTTCCCTTGAGTGAAGGAAGATGAGGGATGTCTTGATAAGATTATGAGACATTGGCGAAGTAGAAAAGGTGAATTGCGTGGCTATGATAAATAAGATGCTATAGTTTTAAGGTGAGTAGAAGGAGTTTTAAAAGGCATCACAGGAGACAGTGAGAAAGACAGAGACAATGTTACACAAAGTCTGGTTGATCTTTGGAATCCGCTGCCAGGTGAGGTGCAGGAATCAAGCACATGTGAGAGATATGTAGACACTCACTTGGATAGGCAAGACCTGGAAAGATATGGGCCTAATGCAAACAAATGGAATTAGTGCAGATGGGCAAACTGGCTTGATATGGTGGGCTGAAGCACCAGTTTCTGTGTTGGACAACTCAGTGATAAAGAGGATTTAACTCCCAAATGAACCTTGAAACAGTCTGAGAACCTTGGATTGTAGAAAAATGCAAGGACAAAGGGTTTCGGGGAGAGGTGTGAGAGTGGAATTCAGCGAGTGCTGTGTGTTGCACGTCCAAGACTATTCATCTCGCATTTTGACAAATAGTACACTGAAAGCTTTGAGTGCTTGTGTAATTAAGGGCTTGAATAGAGTTAAGTAGTCTTTTCACCAGTTGCTGCTTATGTGATTCCATTATAATTGTGAAAGACAGGCAGAATGCTGGCAACCGTGGCAACCACAAATATGGTCATGAATCACCTGCAGTGACAGTTCCTTACCAGGTCACATTAACACAACCTGGTACAGCTCACTTCACCAGCAAACCTGGAGATTTCAGTGCAAGAAACAAGACGACTTCTGAATGGTTCCAAAACTGAAGAACAAAGGTAGGGCATGAAAGACAGTAAAATTGAGATGAACATATGTATTTAATCTTTAATCTGCTAATTACATACAGGGTTGGAATAATTAATGATATTCACTGAATAGAAAATTTGGACTCTGGGGCAGTTTTGTCAAGAGGTTTCTACCTTACATATTTCAAAGTGCATTTATAATCAAAGAATGTATACGTAAATCATACAACCTTGAGATTTGTTTCCTTACAGGCAGTCGCAAAGCAAGGAACCCAAAAGAACCTAATTTTAAAAAATAAGACCAAACCCCGGTGCCCACAGAGAAAGAGAAAAATAACACAAAGCAAACCATATAAACAATAGAAATGGGCAGCAACAACAGCATTCCCAACCAAATTGAGTCCTTAGACCCAAATCCCCAGAGCAGTCCGGAGTAGGCCCAAAGCCTCGGTATTCAGTTCATCATATAAGCAGGGAAAATTGCTGCGAAGTTCTCAGACATGAAGCACAGCAACCATGAAGCACAATACCTTTTGTTAATTCGGTATGTTTGTAGCACTTTCTAGTAGTTCAGGCGAAGGCAGTATTCTCTTCGCCTCTTGTTACAAGTTGTGCACTTGATCCCATACTTGGACTAAAACACTTAATGCTGAGAGTGTGCTGCACTGTCTGGTGAGGGGGTATTTTTTCAGTTGAAATATTATATCTTCCTCTGAAAAGCTTAGCCATCCTTGTTCTACTGCACTCCTTGCTCAAAGGCTGGTGACGTGGATGGGTGATGAATGGCATCTGTGGCTGTCAGGCCTACTAGGTTGGTAGGTTTTGAGACTGGATGTCTGTGTGAGCAGGAGGCATGAGGGCCTGTCAGTCGGTGAGCCCGGAGTTGAAGCCTGGAGTTCAGGGTCCCATCATTGATCAAAGATCGATGCCCAGAGTTCAATCGTAAGTTCAGAACTTTCGATGGCTGAATCCTGGAGACTGGAGGCCTGTCCTGGAGTTAGAGGACTGTCTGTTTGTTTGGATGGGTGGGAGGGAGGGAAGGGACTTGTTGTGCTGTTGTTGTTTCATTGCTTGTTGTGTTCTGCCTGTTCTGTTGAACATGCTATATTAGCATCAGAATGCACGCCGACATTTGTGGACTGCCTCCAGCTCATCCTTAGGTGTACTGGTTGTTAATGAAAACAACCCTTTCACTGTACTTTTCCATGTACGTATGATAAGTAAATGAATATGAATCTGAAACAGTGGGTCAGCCAGTAAATGTAATGGGAAACTATCAGTCTATGTTCCAGTCCTGTGCAGGTGAAGGATCTGGATCCAAAACATTAACTGTCCATTACCCTTTTCAGATTCTGTCTGTCCAGCAGTTTGCCTTAAGCCCCAGATTCCAGCATCTCAGGTCTCCTGTGTCTCTTTGGAGACCTTGGTATAGTTCCCATTTCTCACATTTACCTCCAACAGCAATGGTGTGGCAAACCCTCAAGCGTTCATTTTCTCTGCTCTCGTTGTGACTCGCAATCTCAGATCCCAGGCCAAGCAGTAACTTATACCCAACCATTATAAGATTTTGTTTCTCGTTCCCCTGAAGATCCCAATTGCAATGTTTCATTGCATCCCTGAGCTGTAATTATCTGAATATGTAAGTGTACAGCTGCAAACGGGGAATGAGATTAGCAAAACTCCAATTCCAAGTGCCTGGTTAAATCTGGCAATTTACTAATTTAATGGCTGGTTGCTTTAAGCTGAAGGCAAGGTACGAAATAAGACAATTATTGTTATCTGGAGAGGAGGGTGAAAGCTGTAACCTTAATTTAACTTGGAAGGCAAATTAAGGATTTTAGCAAATTGGAATGAAAGACTTCAATGTGCATTAAATTGATACATAATTCCAATATGTTTGACTCCTGTGCATTTCCTAGTTCCTTATTAACTTCTTTGGTGTGCAGATTCTTGAGGGATAATCCTTGCTTGGGGAGTTTCATAACAGTCGCAATTGTCCAGTGCACACCACTACCATAAATACAAATACTTGTTTGAGTATTGTGGATTTATTTTTCATATTTCAGATTATCTTGGCAACAAAAATATATTTATCTCCATCAAGGAAATGTTGAGGTAGATGCCCTCAATAGAGTAACACCCAGGGAAAGGTTTCACTGCTAACGTAATGGCTTTTCTGTAGAAGCAGTGTTGGGGTTATGGTGAGAGATAACGGGTGCTTTGGATGTGAGCTGTCCAATGACGGGAGAGTGCTTTCGTGCCATATGGCTGGCACCAGGGTGATCTGAGTCTTTTGTTCTGCGGGAGATGAAGAGAGAAGATCCCGGAGTGGAGTCATGACCCGGCGAAGGCCGGGGGGACTGAAGGACGATCGGCGAAGGGGAAACGTGACCTCCAACTTGTGACTGTTTCATTAAAATGGGCCCTTTTCTTTTTTTTTGCTTTTTCTTCACTTACCCTGCAGTCAAATTAAGGATTATAAAGCTGAATCATTTAACTGCATGCTGTGTACTGTGTGTTATTTTGGGGTACTGATTTGTAACAGGGTAACACATCACGCAGCTTCCACACAAACAGTGGGGTTCTAGGGTAGACTCGCATCCCAATCTCACCCGTTTGGCAGGGCCAGGGATCGACTTCCCTAGACCCACACAGCCGACAGAACCTGAGGGTTACACTTATACGAGCCAGTCCGGATTTAACAACGCCGTCTGAGTTTCAGGGTGACGTGCCAAGTTTACTGTCATGTGCACAGGCCCAGTGAGGTTCAGGTACAGTGAAAAACTTGCTGCAACAACATCGCGGGCACATAGGTACAAATGAAATGTTACCCCCACCCTCACCAAAGCTTGCAGGAACTATGTCTTATTTGTAACCTATTTGCCTTACGTTTTGTTTAAAATAACGTAGTTCTGGAGGACTGTAAATTCTTAAGGTTTATTTCCTAATAAATTAAAGCTCTAAGTCACAACATGATTTTCTATTAATGTCGACAACCTGAGTTACCTGCATTGACTCGAGCTATGATAAATAATGGTGCTTGCAAGCCCCACTTTAATCATAGTTTGTTGTAGATGAGATAAAGATGACAGCGGTTTTCCTGTAATGGTATTGCTTCATGGAACATAGAAGAGTACAGCACAAGAACAGGCCATTTGGCCCACAATGTTGTGCCGAATGAGCTAAAAAGCAAATCTCAAACACCTAAACACTAATCCCTCCTAACTACACAAGGTCTATATCCCTCCATCTTCCTTATATCCATGTGCCTATCTAAGCATCTCTTAAAGGCCTCTAATGCATTTGCCTCTACCATCATACTAGACAGCATATTCCAGGAAACCACCACTCTCTGAGTAACAAACTTACCCCTCACATCCCCCTTGAACCTGCCCCCTCTCACACTCAATGCATGCCCTCTGGTATTAGACATTTCATCCCTGGGGAAACAGATACTCCCTGTCTACTCTATGCCTCTCATAATCTTATAAACCTCTATCAGATCTCTCCTCAGAGAAAATATCCTGAGTTTATCCAGCCTCTCATGATTGCACAGGCCCTCTAAACCAGGCGGCATCCTGGTAAACCTCTTCTGCTCCTTCCCCAAAGCCTCAACATCCTTCCTATAGTGGGGGCAACCAGAACTGGATGCAATACTCCAGATGTGGCCTAACTAGAATTTTATAAAGTTGCAACATAATCTCTTGAATTTTGAACTCAGTGCCTCGACTAATAAAAGCAAAGGGTCTTGCCTTGTTAAGATACCTTCTCCTTTACCCTACCAGGGTGCAACACCTCATATTTTTCCAGGTTATTCTCCATCTGTCATTTCTCTACCCATATCTGCAACAAATCCATGAGGGGTGATTGATAAGTTTGTGGCCTAAGGTAGAAGGAGATGAGTTATACAGCTCTCGTTACATGCACATGCGGGTCAACTCTTTGAGTGATTATGCAGAAAGTTTGAAGTTAATAATTCATCTCCTTCTACCTTAGACCACAAACTTATCAATCACCCTTCTGTGGACATTATCTGGAGGTCCAAGATCTGTATGCTCCACGACCGCTGGACTAAGTGTGTAAATGTAGGAGGGGACTATGTTGAAAAATAAATGTGCTAGGTTTTCTAAAATTGACTCCTTCTACCTTAGGCCACAAACCTATCCATCACCCCTCGTGTGTTGTGCTGTATTCTTTGCCAGTCTTTTACACTATCCTCAGCGCCACAAATCTTGGTATCATCCAGAAATTACTAACCCACCCATCTACATTTTCATCCAGGTCATTTATATACTTCACAAACAGTAGAGGTCCCAGCACAGATCTCTGCAGAACACTGCTAATTACAGACCTCCAGCTTGTATGAGTCCTTTCAACCACTACCCTCTGTCTGCTATGCGCAAGCCAGTTCTGGGTCCAAACAGCCAATTCGCCACAGACCCCATGCATCTTAATCTTCTGAGTTAGCCTCAGTAATCTCTTCAGTACAGTAATTTCATTCACTTCCAAGCCTCTGACATTTTTCTTTGACCAGTAGGGAAATAGGTTTCATGCACAGCTCGAAGATGACTGACTGACCCCAGGTCTCTGCAGTGATCCTGCTGTCCTTTTGGTAAGACTCTGGGTGAATTATGTGAACCCGGAGGGAGCCAGTTTTAAGAACAGAATTAGGATCAGGAATAATCAGTCTGTACCTTGAGACTGCGCTGCTTTTCCAAATCATTCACTCCACTTTCTCGTCTTATTTCTGTGATTCTGACAACTGAAGCACTCACCCTGATATCCTGACTTAAGCTCTCTCTGTTCTAGTCCTGTATGTACTTTTTGACAGAGCACCAAAAGCCTGCGAGGGTAGACAACTCTATGAAGATATTTCTCAGCACTACACGACCAACTCTTTATCTCAACAGTCTGATAGACCTAGATTCTATCCTCTCTGTAAAAGGATGCAATTAAAACTCCAGGTTTGCTGAGTCTTCATATCTAAGATCATTCAGCTTTTCTTGTTAAAAGTACTTAATCTCCACTTATTACATAAACCACAAATATAATGAGAAGTGAGGTTGCGACCCAGATGAGGTGTGTTCTCCATATACAAGGAGCATTCAACAGTAGTTAAGGGTGACTGTAACACTGGAATTCAGTACATTCAGCTTGTGTTCCAGCTTCATTCTAGGCTAGAAGAATGGCTTTAGTCCCAAGGGAATTCATAATTTTAATGAAATTGAGATTAGCCTCTTCGTACAAGCCTGGGTCACCTTTCTTTTGAAGGCTATCATCTGTTGGTTTCTCTGTGGTTCAAGGAGACTCATGCTGGACTCCTGCCTTGAAATTTCTCACCCGTGCTTGCTCCCTGAAAACTGCCTGCTGATTCCCAAATTCCAGTTGGTAGCTTTGGGTTTTATTGTGCCCCACTGGCTGCCTTATCTATTTCTACTCTCTCTAGATTCACGACTGTGTGGCTAGCACAGTTCAGACGTTATCTATAAATATTCCAATGACACAACTGTTGTTGGTAGATTCTCAGATGATGACGAGGAGACGTACAGAAGCGAGATAGATCAGTTGGCTGAGTGATATTGAAACAACAACCTTACTGAAACAACAACATCAGTAAGACCAAGGAATTATTTGTGGGTTTCGAAAAGGGGAAGTCAGAAATACACGCAGCAGTCTTCATCGAGGGGGTCAGCAGTGGAAAGGATTAACAGCTTCTGAGTATTAACAACTATGAAGAGCTATCCTGGACTCAACATATTGATGTAATCATGAAGAAGGCACAACAATGCCTATATTTTGTTAGGAGTTTGAAGCAATTTGGTATGTCATCAAAGACTGTCAAATTTGTCAAATTTCTACAGGTTCACCATAGAGAGGATTCTGCCTGGTTGACTGATTGTATCACTGTCTGGCATGGAGATGTCAATGCACAGGTTCAGAAAAAGCTGCAGAGGGCTGGGAGCTCAGCGAGTTCCATCGGGGTACTAGCCCGCCCACTATCGTGAACATCTTCAAAAGGCCATGCCTCAAGAAGGAAGCATCCATCATGAAGGGTCAACAACCTCCAGTTATCTTGACAGACATGAACAACTGCCTTCCATCTTTCTGGCTCTCCTCCAAGAGGACCACAACCTTGAGGTAGGGTCTGGAGGCTTGCGTGCCTCAATGACCCAGAGAGCTACATTGGCTGGAGTCAGGGCTTTATGCTTTGGCTCTTGGTAGGGTCTCCCAGGCCAAACAAGTCAAAAGGTGGAGGCCAGACTAAGAGTGGTCCACCAGTTCTCCGGGTTTGGTGGTTTAGCTTAGGGCTAACCACACTGTCTGGTAAAATAAAATTGCTACAGAAACAATGAAGATTCCTTCTGCATCTGAGTTCAACAGTATTCCAGGGTTAGCATGACTGACAGTAGTGAGAACTGTGAGGAAGCTACTGACATGATGAAGGAAGCCCTGAACACCACCAGAAATGGTGGATCTTCGTTGCTGCCCTAATCACCAGTGGCATAATGGGCAGTAAGTCTCTGTCCCTAGCTACCTCTGCCATATATATTTTTTTAATTTCCAGAGATCTATTATCCTTCATTTAACTCATTGTCACTCATTTTTCCCTACTAAGCTCACTGTTCTGTAGCTCTTCTTTTTATCAGTGTTCTATATCAGACAGTACAGCTTTCTCTGCACCTGCTCTCTAGCACCAGGCAGGTGGCTCGTGCAGAGGAACAGGGAACTACCTGCTGTAGCTGCCAGTAAAATTAGTACTGTTGCCATCCCAACAAGATTCTTTCTGGCAGGAAGTGCCAGCAGCTGCTCAGAGGCAAGATCTGGCCTTAAATGATGTTGCTCAATTCAGCTGCTCAATTACAGCTCTTTAAACAGATCCTGGCATCACTTCATTCTTCCCCATGCAAGGTGCCTCATCATTTTTAACTGTTATGATAGGTTTTTGGAACTGAATCGTCTCTGCACACTCTAAATCTGCAGGTTGCATCAATGAAGCACTTCGGATAAGATCAAACGTCCTTTTGTGCTTTTCAGGGCTACAGTCACGCAAAATTTAATAATAAACATGAAGAAGTCCGCAGATGCTGAAGATCCAAAGCGACACACACAAAATGCTGGAGGAACTCAGCAGGTCAGTCTGCACATATGGAAAGAAGTAAACAGTTGACACTTCAGGCCGAGACCCTTCCTCAGGACTGAAAGGGAAGGGGGAAGCTGCCAGAATGTAAGGGTGTAGGGGAGGGGAAGGAGGTTCACTAGAAGGTGATAGGTCAAGCCAGGTGGGAGGGAAAGGTAAAGGGCTGGAGAAGAAGGAATCTGATAGGAGAGGAGAGTGGACCATAGGAGAAAGGGAAAGAGGACCCAGGGGAAGTGATAGATAGATAAGAAGAGGTGAAAAGCCAGAATGAAGAATAGAAGAAGAGTGGAGGGGAAGGTAAAATAATATTTCATGCCATCAGGTTAGAGGCTATCCAAACAGAATTAAGGTGTTGCTCCTCCACCCTGAGAGTGGAAGCTTAACTTAGTAATTAAGCTTCAGAGATGAGATGGAATCAAAAAGTTAGTCAATAAAATAGGTTTTAGCAGCTATCTTAAAGAAAGAAAGAGAAGCTGGAAGTCAACATATGGAGAAGCAGCTAAAGAAAGAGCAGGGAGTAGACATTTTCAATTAATTTAATTCAGTTGTTTTAAATATATTTAGCAGGTCTTATCCATCGATCTTTGTGTGTCTACATACGGTGTGTGTGTGTGTGTGTGTGTGTGTGTGTGTGTGTGTGTGTGTGTGTGTGTGTGTGTGTGTGTGTGTGTGTGTGTGTGTGTGTGTGTGTGTGTGTACACACATACACTCAGTGGCCACTTTACTAGGTACTCTATACCTCTGCTTGTTAATGCAAATACTTAAACAGCCAGATGTGTGGCAGCAACTCAATACTATATATAAAAGCATGCAGTCACTGTCAAGAGGTTTAGTTGTCCAGATTTGCATATGAATTGGGAAGAAATGCGATCTAAGTGATTTGACTGTGGAGTGATTGTTATGCCGGACAAGATGGTTTGAGTATCTCAGAAGCTGCTGCTCTCCAGAGATCGTCACACACAACAGTCTCTAGAGTTTACAGAGAATGGTGCGATAAATTAGAAAGCGAGCAGCAGCTCTGTGAGTGGCAACACCTTGTTAATGAGAGTAGTCAGAGGAGAATGGCCAATCTGGTTCAATCTGACAGGAAGGTGACAGTAACTCAAATAAGCAGGCATTACAACAGTGGTGTTCAGCAAGAGCATCTCTGCATGCACGACACGTTGAACCTTGAAGTGGATGGGCTACAGCAGCTGAAGACGATGTGCTCTCAGTGGCCACTTTATTAGGTGCTGGAGGCAATCAGAGATCTTCTGAGTACTGGGCTGGACACCGAGCTGGGACCAGGCTCATCATTTAAGGGGCGGGGTGGGTGTGGGTGAAGGGAGCAGGCAAAGTCTGCATCGCCGGGTCAAATTCCTCACTCTAAGTGCATTGTAAGTGCCTTTCCTACTGGAGAACACCTTAAGGTTTCCTTTTTCGATTGTAAATTGTGCTACTTACTATTCAGATCTCCAAAACTTTCTAGCTTGAGAACATGATATTTTATTTTATGTGCATCTCAATTGTTCTTTCCAATTAAGTATTTAGCTTAAAAACAGACTCTGCTGGAAATTCTCATCAAGTCAAGCAGCAACTGTGGAAAGAGAAACAGCATTAATGATTCTGGTCACCAAAATTCAGAGTAGATTTTATTATCAAAGTACATATACAGTATGTCACCATATAAAAGCCTGAGATTCATTTTCTGGTAAACATACTCAGCAAATCTATAGAATAGTAACTATAACAGGATCGATGAAAGATCTACAGGAGACAACAAACTGTGCAAATATAAATAAATAGCAATAAATAATGAAATAAAGAGTCCTTGAGAGTGAGTCCGTTGGTTGTGAGAACGTTTCAATGATGGGGCAAATGAAGTTGAGTGTAGTTAGGCCATTTTGTTCGAGAGCCTGAAGGTTGAACCTGGTGATGTGAGTTCTGAGGCTCTTGTACCTTTTACCTGACTGCAGCAGCGAGAACAGAGCATACCCTGGGTGGTGAGGATCTTTGATGGTGAATGCTGCTTTCCTACAACAGTGTTTCATATAGATGTGCTCAGTGGTTGGGAGGGCTTTACTGGTGATGTACTGGGCTGATCCACTATCTTTGTAGGATTTTCCATTCAAAGGCATTGGTGTGATGTATGACCCATGACTTAAACAGCAACTGCTATGTCACGCAGCTTACGTTTCCAACATTTTATTTCTCTCTACTCTGTCCTCATTCATCTCCCTCTATTTTCACAGAACAGTATTTATTCACCCCTCTTGGAAGGCAGCAACAGAATTTATGCCCCCTGGACCATCTTGATCACACCCTATTGCAAGCATTCTTTTTGCTCTCTCCACCCCCTCCTCCTCTGTGATTTGAACCACACTTGTTCTGTTGTTTGCAACGGTTCTCCACCAGATGCTATCTGGTTGGCTCTTCATACAACCCTGGAACATCAGGACAGCAAATATGCATACATCAGGATGTTCTGAATCGATTACAGATTGGCATTTAACACCACCTTCCCCTCTAAACTAATCAGTAAACTCCAAGACCTGGGCATGAATACACCCTTATGTAATTGGATCCTGGATTTCCTCATTTGTAGACCCCAGTCGGTTTGGATTGGCAAAAACATCTCCTCCACAATCTCCATCAGAACAGGATCATCAAGGAGATTTGTACTTAGCCCCTGCTCTACTCACTTTAGTTATATATGACTGTGTGGCCAAGTACAGCTCCAACACAATATACAAGTCTGCTGATCACACCACTGTTGTGGTCTGTATCAAAGGGAGTGATGAATCAGCATACAGGAAGGGGATTGAAAACTTGGCTGAGTGGTGTAATAACAACAGCCTCTCACTCAGTGTCAATAAGACCAAGGAACTGATTGTAGACTTCAGGAGAGGGAAACCAGAGGTCCATCAGCCAGTAATCATTGGAGGATCAGAGGTGGAGAGAGGCAGTAACTTTAAATTTCTGAGTGGCACTATCTCAGAGGGCCCGTCCTAGACCCATCATATAAATACAATTGCAAAAAAAGTATGACAGCGTCTCTACTTCCTCGGGAGTTGGCAGAGATCTGTCATGTTATCAAAAACCTTGGCAAACTTCCACAGATGTGGAAAGTGTGCTGACTGGCTGCATTACGGCCTGGTATGAGAACACCAATGCCTTTGAGCAGAAAATCCTACAAAAGGTAGTGGATTCAGCCCAATACATCACGGGTTGAGTTGAGAGTTAGGGGGCAAAAGTTTAAGGGTAACACGAGGGGGAAATTCTTTACTCAGAGAGTGGTAGCTGTGTGGAACGAGCTTCCAGTAGAAGTGGTAGAGGCAGGTTCGGTATTGTCATTTAAAGTAAAATTGGATGGGTATATGGACAGGAAAGGAATGGAGGGTTATGGGCTGAGTGAGGGCCAGTGGGACTAGGTGAGAGTAAGCGTTCGGCACAGACTAGAAGGGCCGAGATGGCCTGTTTCCGTGGTGTAATTGGTATATGGTTATATGGGTAAAAACCTCTCATAATTGAGCACATCTACATGAAACATTGCTGTAGGAAAGCAGCATCCATCATCAAAGATCCTCACCACCCAGGCCATGCTCTTTTTGTGCTGCTGTCATCACGTAGAAGGTAGAAGAGCCTCAGGACTCGAACCACCAGGTTCAAGAACAGTTACTACCCCTCAACCATCAGGCTCTTGAACAAAAGGGGATAGCTACACATTTAAGGATACTTTTTAATTGTTACTTCATGCTCGTTATTTATTGCTATTTATTTATATTTGCATTTGTACAGTTTGTTACAGTTTACAGTTACTGTTCTATAGATCTGCTAAGTATACCCACAGGGAAAGAGTCTCAGGCTTGTATGTGGTGACATGTCTGTACTCTGATAATATATTTTCTTTTGAGCTTTGAATTCTACTTTGTACCGTAGATTCCGGATTATAAGCCGCTACTTTTCCCCCACATTTTGAACAGCTTTGAACTCTGCGGCCTATAATCCAGAGCGGCTAATACATGGTTTTTTTTCATGCCGCCTCGTAAACATTTTGCCTCGTAACAGTAGACCAATAAAATTGATGAGTAGTTCACAGAGGTCCAATGAAATTGTACGATAAATCAAGCGCACTTTCACAATTAAATTATTGTAAATCAGTCATTTGTACTCACCCTCATCAACATGGAAAATACTCGAAGAAAAGCAAGACCCGAGCGCGTCAGACCCGATTAGACCCGATCGCGTTACGCAAGCGCGTCAGACCCGATTGGACCCGATCGCGTTACGCAAGCGCGTCAGACCCGATTAGACCCGATCGCGTACGCAAGCGCGTCAGACCCGATTGGACCCGATCGCGTTACGCAAGCGCGTCAGACCCGATTAGACCCGATCGCGTTGCGCAAGCGCGTCAGACCCGAGCGAAAACGCTGCTTTTAAGTTAAAGGCGATCAATAACTTTTCCTGGTAGGCTGCAGTATATATATTTTTACCAGTCGCTAGGAGATATTGGAATGTTGTTCGTGCTGTTCAGTAAAAAAGTATATGCAACGTAATTTGTGTTACCGATACGTATGTATATTTAAAAGTAGCGGTGCGGCCTAAAATCCGGTGCGGCCTTTACAATTAAAAAATTGATTTTATTTCTAAAATTAGAGCCTGCGGCTTTTAATCAGGTGCGCTCTGTAGTCCGGAATCTACGGTACTTTTCTCATTTTCCCCATTCTGGTGAAAGGTCAACGACATGAAACATTAACTTCATGTTGACATCATCTGACCTGCTGAGCATTTATAGACTTGTCTCTTTTTACCTCAGATTTCTAATATCTGCATCTTTTTGTCCCGTTACATGGGTGTAAATCTTGGAAGATGCAGTAAGTAATGTTAAGCAATGTGCGTGCACCAAAAGCCTGCATTCAGAGATGTGCGAGTTGCTTATTTTTTAAACTGTAAGCTTGTCAGAGCTGCCTTACCTCTTAGCAATCAGCTTGCTTTATGTTAGGAATGGGAGGAGCCCACTCGGACCTTTGAGCCTGCTTCATCAGTGGGGCCACACAGTTAAAGGAGTTGTTGGCTTATAGCTCCAGTGACTTGGTTTAGTTCTGACTACCACTGCTATCTGTGTGGAGTTTGCATGCTCTTCCTGTGATTGCCTGGGTTTCCTCCCACATCCCAAATTTGTGCAAGCTGACAGGCCACAGTGAATTGCTCCAACTGTGAAAGTGTGTGTTATAATCTATGGGGAGTTGCTGAGAAAGTGGGTAAAATAAACCCGGAGGCTTAGTGTAAGATGAGTGTAAATGAGTGATTGATGGTCAGCAGGGCCTTATGCTCTATGGTTCTATGACTCTGTTCAAGAGGATCAGCACTAATCTGAAACTCTGCTCTGTATTCCTGTCAACCTCCAGTAACCACTCACCCTTTCGCAAATCAATAAACTGTCTACCTCTGCCTGAAAAATATTCAAACATTCTACTTAAACTGCTCTTGAGGATGAGAGCTCCTAAAATTAGGATCTCTGAGAAAAAAAAGTTCCATTATTTTTAATCAGTAGCCCCAGTTCTAGATGGTAATTTATTTTGAATTATTTAACTTACTACTACTCTTATTAACAACCCAATGGCACGTGAAAGAGGCGCTGCTCAGATGGACAAGGGTAGTCAGGAGGCCCCTAATGACTTGCCACTTGCAGGGCTGAGAGGGAAATTAAAATGTATGCGGTCTCCATTTTGTTCCTCCTTCAGGTTGACTTACCAAAGAGGCTGCTTGTTCAGCAGTTCATTGTCTGAATCACAATCTATAGATCAGGGAAATGGCATGCCTGTGTTAACTGCATAGTGCAGTAGGCTGCTTATTGATGGGCAGAGAAGCTAAGAGAGACTGAAATAGCCGGCCTCATTTTAAAAGACCTTTTCAATCTTTAGTCTGTAAATGCCACGGATAAGGACTGACATTTAGTGTCTAATGGGAAATGAAATACAATTACTGCAAAAAGCCTCAGCCTTTAGAACAGGTTGCAAGTAACAGCTGCTGTCTCGTGTCCGTTGTTCTAAACAAGGTAAAATTCTTTTAAAATATACTTTCACTTTATACCAGTTCTGAAATTTCCTCATGAATAGTGCAGCAAAATATTTAACACTTTTGTCTCCCATTTTACATTATAGAATCAGAAATATACAACCCACAAGGAGATGATTTGGACAATTTTGGACTTCAGGAAGGATGAGAGAACACATATCAATCCTCAGAGAGGGATCAGAAGTGGAGACAGTGAGAAATTTCATGTTCCTGGGTGTCAATATCACTGAGGATCTAACAGTTTTGAACAAGGTTGGAGGAGACATCGGATGTACAACAACCCTGGCAGGGTTTGCAAGACATTACTTCCTACAAAGTGAAACTCAATAGCATGAATGGCAGCGATGCTTCATTACCAGATGAATTCTATGCCTTCTATGCCTACTTTGAAAGGGAGAATGTAACTACAGCTGTGAAGATCCCTGCTGCACCCGGTGACCCTGTGATCTCTGTCACAGAGGCCTATATTAGGCTATCTTTAAAGGGGGTGAACCCTCGCAAGGCAGAAAGTCCCGATGCAGTACCTGGTAAGGCTCTGAAAACTTCTGCAAACCAACTGGAGGGAGTATTCAAGGACATTTTCAACCTCTCACTGCTATGGCCAGAAGTTCCCACTCTCATCTACAGTGATGGAATGCTTTGAGAGGTTGTTCATGACTAGACTGAACTCCTGCCTCAGCAAGGTTCTGGACCCACTGCAATTTTCCTATTGCAAACAGCAGATGCAATCTCAGTGGCTCTTCACAGGGCCTTAGACCACCTGGGCAACACAAACACCTATGTGAAGATGCTGTTCATTGACTATAGCTCAGCATGTAACACCATCATTCCCACAATCCTAATTGGTTAATTACAGGGCCTCTGTATCTCCCTCTGCAGATGGATCCTTGACTTCCTAACTGGAAGACCACAATCTGTGTGGATTGGTGATAATATCTCCTCCTCACTGACAGACAAACAGACAGATATACTTTATTGATCCCGAGGGAAATTGGGTTTCGTTACAGCCGCGCCAACCAAGAATAGTGCAGAAATATAGCAATATAAAACCATAAATAATTGAATAATAAGTTAATCATGCCAAGTGGAAATAAGTCCAGGACCAGACTATTGGCACAGGGTGTCTGACACTCCAAGGGAGGAGTTGTAAAGTTTGATGGCCACAGGTAGGAATGACTTCCTATGACGCTCAGTGTTACATCTCGGTGGAATGAGTCTCTGGCTGAATGTACTCCTGTGTCTAACCAGTACATTATGGAGTGGATGGGAGTCATTGTCCAAGATGGCATGCAATTTGGACAGCATCCTCTTTTCAGACACCACCGTCAGAGAGTCTGGTTCCACCCCCACAACATTACTGGCCTTACGAATAAGTTTGTTGATTCTGTTGGTGTCTGCTACCCTCAGCCTGCTGCCCCAGCACACAACAGCAAACATGATAGCCCTGGTCACCATAGCCTCGTAGAACATCCTCAGCATCATCCGGCAGATGTTAAAGGACCTCAGTCTCCTCAGGAAATAGAGACGGCTCTGACCCTTCTTGTAGACAGCCTCAGTGTTCTTTGACCAGTCCAGTTTATTGTCCATTCGTATCCCCAGGTATTTGTAATCCTCCACCATGTCCACACTGACCCCTTCAATGGAAACGGGGGTCACCGGTACCTTAGCCCTCCTCAGGTCCACCACCAGCACCAGATCAACACTGGTGCACCTCAGGGATATGTCCTTAGCCCTCTGCTCTACTCTCTTTACACCCATGACTGTGCGGCTAGGTATAGCTCAAATACCATCTATAAATTTGCTGATGATGCAACCATTGTTGGTAGAATCTCAGATGGAGGGTGTACAGGAGCAAGATATGCCATCTAGTGGAGTGGTGCCGCAGCAACAACCTGGCACTCTACGTCAATAAGGTGAAAGAGCTAGCTGATTGTGGACTTCAAGAAGGGTAAGATGAAGGAACACATACCAATCCTCACAGAGGGATCAGAAGTGGAGAGAGTGAGCAGTTTCAAGTTCCTGGTTGTCAGGATCTCTGAGGACCTAAACTGGCCCCAACGTATCAATGCAGTTATAAAGAAGGCAAGACAGTGACTATACTTCATTAAGAGTTTGAAGCAATTTGGTATGTCAACAAATACACTCAAAAACTTTTGTAGATATACCATGGAGAGCATTCTGACAGGCTGCATCACTGTCTGGTATGGGGGGGGGGTGTGGGGGGGGGAGGGGGGGTGCTACTGTACAGGACCAAAAGAAGCTGCAGAGGGTTGTAAATGTAGTCGGCTGCATCTTGGGCACTAGCCTACAAAGTACCCAGGACACCTTCAAGGAGCGGTGTCTCAGAAAGGCAGCGTCCATTATTGTCCTTCAGCACCCAGGACATGCCCTTTTCACACTGTTACCATCAGGTAGGAAGTACAGAAGCCTGAAGGCACACACTCAGCGATTCAGGAACAACTTCTTCCCCTCTGCCATCCGATTCCTAAATGGACATTGAACCTGTGAACACCACCTCACTTTTTTCATTTTCATTTTAAATCTTTTTTTATTGATTTAAAAATATATAAGGACAAATACAAATCAGAGAAGTTATATCAAATACACATTCCAATGGAAGTACAAACAACAAAAAAGGAGTGTACACTGTCAAAATCATATATAGTATAATATTGAGCTCCTCAATATCCACAACTCATCTTAACAATTCAAAAAAAGATCAAAAATTGCCATTATTAAGAAAAATAAAAATAAACACTAAACTAACCTGAAACAAAAAAAAGACTGGACATTCCATTTGAGGATATAATTACAAAAAAAAGGGAGAAAAATCCTTCCAGTCAAATCGGAAAAGACACAGAAAAGAAGAAAAAAGATTACCTAAAAAAATGAAAAAAAAAGAAAAAATTTAAATCATATGAAAATATTGAATGAAACGTTGCCAGGTTTGCTCAAATTCAAAAGATATATCAAAAGTCTGATGTCAAAAATTCATCCATTTGCAACCATCACTCCTTGATTCAGTTCAACGTAGTGCACAGGGTGCATATGTCAAAAGATAAACTAGCGCATATTTTTTCTAATATAAATCCCACCTGCAATAGATGCAACGCTGAGGTGGCTACCTTAACTCATATGTTTTGGTCTTGTATAAAATTAAATAATTTTTGGAGAGATGTTTTTAGAACGTTATCCTAAATCATAGGGTTTGGACCTACAACCTAATTCATTTACCGCAATTTTTGGGATCACTCCAAAGGGACCAGGAAATGTTTCTGCTTCTGCTCAATGTATTATAGCTTTTTCAACTTCATTGGCCAGGAGAGCTATGTCGTTGCATTGGAAAGATCCTAATCCACCTACTGTTTTTTTTTTTGGCTCTCCTCCATTATGTCGTGTTTAAGCTTGCACTTCTTTAATATACATCATTTCTGTTTTTTACATGATTTTAATCTATTCAATATATGTTTACTGTAAATGGATTTATTTATTTATTATTATTATTTTATTTTTTTCTTCTTCTATATTATGCATTGCATTGAACTGCTGCTGATAAGTTAACAAACTTCATGATACATGCCGATGCTAATAAACCTGATTCTGAATCTGGTCCCAACACATTGATGCAGCTATAAAGAAGGCAAGGCAGCGATTATATTTCATCAGGAGTTTCAAGAGATTTGGTTTGTCACCTAAAACACTTGAAATCTTCTACAGATGTACCATGGAGAGCATTCTGACAGGCTGAATCACTGTCAGGTTTGAGGCAGGGGCTGGGCTACTGCACAGGACTGATGTAAGCTACAGAAAGTTATAAAATTAGTCAGCACCATCATGGGTACGGACCTCTGTAGTATCCATGACACCTTCAAGGAGTGCTGCCTCAGAAAATCAGCTTCCATCATCAAGAAACCTCACCACACAAGACATGCCCTCTTCTCATTAATATCATCAGGAAGGAAGTACAGAAGCCCGGAGGCACACACTCAGCGATTCAGGAACAGCTTCTTCCCCTCTGCCATCTGATTTCTAAATGGACATTGAACCCATGAACACTACCTCACTTTTAAAAAAATTATTTCTGATTTGCACTATGTTTAATTAGCTATCATATATATTCATATATATATATATACTGTAATTCAGTTTTTTTTATATTCATCATGTGTTACATTGTACTGTCGCTGCAAAGTTAACAAATTTCTCGGCATATGCCGGTGATAATAAACCTGATTCTGATTTTTATTTCTGTGTCTGTGTTATTTTTTCAGCAGTTTGATCGGGGCACGACTGTGCAAGTGTGTGGACGTCAACCAGTGAGAACAGCAAGAAGAGTTTAAAAGGAGACAGCTTTACAGAGCAGGCAACTGAGTAGAGGGAGACCGAGCAGGAAGGCTCTGGTTCAGTGGGGCTTCGGTGATAACATGTCGAGGCGAGGTAGGTTACCTGTGTAGAATACAGACAAGAAGAATGTGTGTGAGGCCGGTGTTCTGTGCTTGGTATCAGAGGTGGGAAGTCTGGGAGACTCCCAGCCTCCCGGATGGCCACATCTGCGCCAGGTGCATCGAGCTGCAGCTCCTTAGGGACCGTGTTAGGGAACTGGGGGTGCAGCTCGATGACCTTCATCTGGTCAGGGAAAGTGAGGAGGTGATAGAGAGGAGCTATAGGCAAGTAGTCACACCAGCGCCTGGGGAGACAGATAAGTGGGTAACAGTCAGGAGACGGAAGGGCAGGAGTCAGAGGCTAGAGAGTACCCCTGTGGTTGTCCCCCTTGATAATAAGTACTCCTGTTTGAGTACTGTTGGGGGAGACGGCCTACCTGGGGGAAGCAACAGTGGCCGCGCCTCTGGCACAGAGTCTGGCCCTGTGGCTCAGAAAGGTAAGGAAAGGAAGAGGATGTGCAGCAGTGATAAGGGACTCTATAGTTAGGGGGTCAGACAGGCGATTCTGTGGATGCAGGAAAGAAACACGGATGGTAGTTTGCCTCCCAGGTGCCAGGGTCTGGTATGTTTCTGATCGTGTCCATGATATCCTGAAGTGGGAAGGTGAACAGCCAGAGGTTGTGGTACATATTGGTACCAACGACATAGGCAGGAAAAGGGAGGAGTCCTGAAAGCAGACTACAGGGAGTTAGGAAGGAAGCTGGGAAGCAGGACCTCAAAGGTAGTCACTTCAGGATTACTGCCTGTGCCACGTGACAGTGAACATAGGGAAAGAGTGAGATGGAGGATAAATGCATGGCTGAGGGATTGGAACAGGGGGCAGGGATTCAGATTTCTGGATCATTGGAACCTTTTTTGGGGCAGGAATGACCTATAGAAAAAGGAAGGGTTGCACTTGAATCCCAGGGGGACCAATATCCTGGCGGGGAGGATTGCTAAGGCTACTTGGGAGCGTTTAAACTAGGATTGGGGGGTGGGAACAAAACTGAAGAGATGGAGGAAGGGGTAGTTGGCTCACAAATAGAGAAAGCTTGGAGACAGTGTGTGAGGAAGGATAAGCAGGTGATAGAGGAGGGACGCACTCAGACCAATGGTTTGAGATTTGTCTATTTTAATGCAATGAGTATTATGAACAAAGTGGATGAACTTAGAACATGGATCAGTACTTGGAGCTATGATGTTGTGGCCATTACAGAGACTTGGGTGGCTCAGGGGCAGGAATGGTTACTTCGAGTGCCAGGCTTTAGATGTTTCAGAAAGGACAGGGAGGGAGGCAAAAGAGGTGGGGGCATGGCACTATTGATCACGGCTGCAGAAAAGGAGGAATTGTCTATGGAGTCTCGGTGGGTGGAAGTTAGGAACAGGAAGGAGTCAATAACTCTAATGGGTGTTTTTTATAGATCTCCCAAGAGTAACAGGGACATTGAGGAGCAGATAGGGAGACAGATTCTGGAAAGATGCAATAATAACAGGGTTGTCGTGATGGGAGATTTTAATTTCCCCAATATTGATTGGTTTCTCATTAGATCAAGGGGTTTAGATGGAGAGGAGTTTGTTAGGTGTGTTCAGGAAGGTTTCCTGACATGTGGATAAGCCCTGCAAAAGGAGAGGCTGTAGTTGATCTGGTATTGGGAAATGAACCTGATCAGGTGTCAGGTCTCTCAGTGGGAGAGCATTTTAGAGATCACAAGATCACAAGACAAAGGAGCAGAAGCAGGCCATTCACCCCATCGAGTCCGCTCCACCACTCCACCTTCGTCAGGTCTCGGCCCGAAACGTTGACTGCTCCTTTCAATGGATGCTGCCTGACCTGCTGAGTTCATCCAGTTTGCTTGTACATGTTGATTTGACCCCAGCATCTGAAGTGTACTTTGTGTTTACCTGTCTAGTAGTCTTTTAAATTTCACTAGTGTATCTGCCTCCACCACTGACTCAGGCAGTGCATTCCACGTAGCAACCACTCTTGGAGTAAAAAATCTTCCTCTAATATCCCCCTTGAACTTCCCTCCCCTTACCTTAAAGCCATGTCCTCTTATTAAGCAGTGGTGCCCTGGGGAAGAGGCACTGGCTGTCCACACTGTCTATTCCTCTTAATATCTTGTATACCTCTATTATGTCTCCTCTCATCCTCCTTCTCTCCAGAGAGTAAAGTCCTAGCTCCCTTAATCTCTGACCATAATGCATACTCTCTAAACCAGGCATTATCCTGGTAAATCTCCTCTGTACCCTTTCCAATGCTTCCACATCCTTCCTATAGTGAGGCGACCAGAACTGGACCCAATACTCCAAGTGTTGTCTAACCAGAGTTTTATAGAGCTGCATCATTACCACTCGACTCTTAAACTCTATCCCTTGACTTATGAAAGCTAAGACCCCATAAGCTTTCTTAACTACCCTGTGAGGCATCTTTCAGGGAACTGTGGACATGTACCCCCAGATCCCTTTGCTCCTTCACACTACCAAGTATCCTGCCATTTACTTTGTATGCTGCCTTGGAGTTTGTCCTTCCAAAGTGTACCACTTCACATTTCTTTGGGTTGAACTTCATCTGCCACTTCTCAGCCCACTTCTGCAACCTATCGAAGTCTGTCTGCAATCTTTGACAATCCTCTACACTATCCATAACACCAACTGCAAACTTGCCAACCCACCTTTCTACCCCTATATCCAGGTTGTTAATAAAAATCACGAAAAGTAGAAGTCCCAGAACTGATCCTTGTGGGACACCACTAGTCACAACACTCCAATCCGAATGTATTCCCTTCATCACGACCCTCTGCTTTCTGCAGGCAAGCCAATTCTGAATCCACCTGGCCAAACTTCCCCGGATCCCATGCCTTCTGACTTTCTGAATAAGCCTACTGTGTGGAAGCAATTATCCTCAAATTCTCCTCCAATCCTCTCAATAATCACCTTACATCTAATGATTGCCAAGAGAAAAGCATGCTTCCTGTTCATCCAACCAGACTTTTTAAACTTATATGCATTAATTAAATTTCTCCTTGGCCCTCAATGGTCTACAGAAAACAACTCCAGCCCAACCACTCCCTCACCAGAGCTAAAACTCTGCAGATCTGGGATCTGAAGTGCACTCTATAAGCAGAATGGTTAAGTTCCCAGCCTCCTGGCAAGTTAGTATCAATGATTTTTAATGGCAGTAGTAAGTATTTAAAGTTAATGGGTTTTTAGGACTGTACACATTTAATGGGAATGTTATTGAGTATTTAACCTCATTATCTGAAAGCATGTAATAACCTACTCACATAGGAGCAGGAGCTGATCATCCTCAAGTCTACTGCACTCCTGAGTTAGATCACAGCCTAGCCACAAATCAATTCCATTTACTTCTCCTTATGCTATGTTGCTTGATGTACTTGCCTGCAAAAACAACTATTGATTTCAATCTTAACAGCTAAAAGTTTGAGTGTTCGCCAACTTTTTGGGAAAAGAGTGTTTTGGATTTCTACTTATCTGTGCCTTTCACCTCAGAATTTTGCAACCCGCCTTTTCAAATGGGATCCCACAGAAGGCATAGCTTTCCCTGCTCTCTTCTCTCCAGTTTTGCTGGGTTCTGTCACTCCCTTGTCCAATTAACCCTCCCCACTAATTCTCCTCTCTCAAGGGCACTCATTTCTGTATCCACACAAGGTGCCCCTGTATTTCATTCCTCGTCACCATTCAGAACCCTAAACAGTCCTTCCAGTAAGGCAGTCTTTCATATGTGAATTGATTGGTATTATTGACTTCAACTGGTTACCTTGACGCAGCACCCTCCAGATCAATGAGACCATTGCAGACTGAGTGACCACTTTTCATCACCTCTGCTCCGTCCATCGTGCCAGCCAAGATCTCCTAGTGGTCAGCCATTTCACTTCCACTTCATATTCCCACACCATAATGTCTGTACTCAACCTCCTTCATCGCCAGGTTGAGGTTAAACACAATTAGAGGAACAACACCTCAGATTCCACCTGGGCAGCCTCCAACAGGCACGAATATTGACTTCTTAGACTTCCAGTAAATCAATCCCTTCTGACCCTTCCCCATTACTTTCTTTTTTCATTTTTTTCTTTTGTATCTCCTCCTTATCCACTAGCCCCCCATCATCTCATGTCTTTACTTTTCATCTGCCCATCACCCACACACCTTCCTCTCACCGATTCCCCTTCCCGACTCCCTCCCTTTATTCTCCTCTCCTATCAGCTTCCTTCTTTGTCTGCCCTTTGTTACTTCCATCTGACATCTTCTAGCTTCTGTCCTCATTCCCACACTTGTCCCTCCCTCATCTGCCTATCACACCCCTCACTGGATCCACCCATCACCTGCAGGTTCTTGGTGCAGTTTTTTCCTGCATATTTTTATGCTAGCTTCCTCCTTTCTTTCTAACCCTGATAAAACGTCATGACACAGAGTGTGACTGATATATTGAATTCTTCCGGCTCCTTTGTGCTCCAGTCTCTGAGCCTCCTTTTACTTCCAAATAGCCTGGTCATGATTTTAATATTATGGGCTAAAGATTTGTGTCTAAATCAGGTTGCTGAGCTGTAACTACGAAGGAAACCCATGCTAGTTGCATGACAAATGTGTACAAGCTCTAAGAAGTAATGTTTAATAGAACAGTGTAAATCAGATAGACCATGAGCTTCAGTAAGGGGAGCATGAATAATAAGAATCATGAAAGGAATGGTATCTCAGAAAGTTGAAAAATAAATTCTGGAGCCAACAATTTGCTTGTGTGGTGGAGGGGAGTGTTTGCTACATGGAGAAGGTGGGTAGGAAGGAGGTGATTGGGTACAAATAAGATCAGTAGTGGGACAGGGAAAGGGGGTCAAAGAAAACACCAAACAAAGTACTATGAGGTCCTACTGGTTGAAGATCAATGCTTCAGATTTAGGCAGCAGATTAGGTAAAGATCCTCCAAACAAACAGAGAAGCAAGCTTAAAATATCCAAGTGAAGCCTGCTGTGTGAGCAACCCACACCACATTCAATGCCATTTGTCATTGGCAGCCTCCAAAAGTGCATGGGATCCATTACCGATTTCTAAAGCCATGATGAGCACACTCAAAGAAATTCCTTCATGAAGTAAACTAAAACATTGCAATTTGCAACAATAATTTTATCCCATTGTGTTTTACTTTTGGTTTTCAATTGATTCAGTATGTCTATACAATGAAATTTTTAATTCAATAGATGGTGTACTCAACACATAATAAAGGCTTCACTGATACATGGACAGAAGATGGAAGTTCATATAGCACATAAAGTTAGCTACTTATCATCTTTTTAACTCAACAATAATGGACAGTCAAGGGCCCCCTATACAACTTTTGAAGTGAAATGCCCTTGCTCACTGCTGGTCAGATTTACAACACTTGACAAGGGCTAAGCAATACTACAGCATGGTGTCATTTCAATCAACTCTGGTTTTTTACATTTTATGGAGTTTAACTTACTGCAGTTGAAGGAGGGTTAAATTGTTTCATATTGGTGGTTTTGAATTTACTGGAGAAAGTGTTTCCTGTAATCATCAAAGCTGCGATTTCTTTGTGTTGTCTTTGAACATATTGATACATTTTAACTGCCAGGAAATGTGTTTGGAGTTTTAACGTTTTCTATTTGGCAGTTCTACATTATGCCAAAACATAAGTGCATGTTTTTCCTCTAAATTTTTACAGGGAACTTACATTGATGCGAAGGTGGAAAGTCAGTCACTTTTTGCTGTAAACCACAAACAGAAACAATCCAAATTATGTCACATTAATCAGACTTTACAGGGAAATGTATAGAAATAAAATAGGTTATTTTAAACCTGAAAATGAGTTAGGCCAAATGGGATAGAATAAAACAGTTAGAATAAAACTAAAATGAGGATGAAGATAATTATGATGACATAGACTGTGCGTAGAGGTGGTTAAAATTATTGTATACTATGTTGGGCTATTTGTACTAAATCTAGTTCTTGCTTTTCAAATAGGAGATTGATACATTTTATTAATGTTCATTTTGTACCAAAATAAAACAAAACTCATCAGATCGATAGACCATGAGCAATCTGAGGGCCAATTTGTTTCATAATATGGGACTGGGTTTCATTTTTACTGAATGAAAACAATTGGCTATTGACGTGATTTGAGTTGATAAAGAGCTTTGGTAAACAAAATTTATTAAAAAAAAACATTTGCATGAGCAACTAATGTTCATACTTTATGAAACACTGAATAAATAACCCCCATGTAAATATCTTACAAACCAAAAAAGTTATTTCACAAATTTTGGAAAAATGAATTAATTATATGCCTGAAAATATTTGTTTAACTTCTTACCAGCTTCAAACCTCCAATGTTCAAGTGGTCTTCATTGAATTTGTAATTCCAGCCCCAAGGAGAGGCATTACCAAGCACCAGATTATTTCAACAGTGCAAAATCCCAGCCACTTCAATATTCTCAAGGGTGAGATGCTTGTAAATTTCAATCCATCCTTCTTGCTATGAAAGTAGCATTTCCCTCATCTCCATATCATCCATAGTTGAAGTTCTACCAACAGTACAGTGTAAAAGTCTTGGGCACACGTATAGAGCTAGGATGCCCAAGATGTTTGCAAGTACTGTTGTAATTTTATGTATTGCACTGTACTGCTGACACAAAAAAAAACAAAGTTCATGACATATATGAGTCATTATAAACCTGATTCTGATATGGGTCTCCATTGTGGACTGAGAGTGGGAAGGGGGCAGAAGAGGGGTCTCATGGTTGGGAAAAGGGGAAGGGAGAGGGGAGGGAGCAGGAAGCACCAGAGAGACATTCTGTAACGATCAGTAAACCGATTGTTTGGAATCAAATGCCTGGTGTCTGCACCCAAACCAATCCCTACCCCTGGCACTCTTCTCTGCCACCTGCTCCTCACCGCTCCCACGGCGCACCACCCTCGCCATTCCCAACATCCTTTGTTCCCACCATACTTGCTCGTTCTCAAATATGTTGACAAATATAGAACAATGCAAAAATCTTAGGCACCCTAGATCTCCATATGTGTCTAAGATTTTTGCACAGTGATGTATATTTCCAAAGTTTCTGATCATGGGATGTCCAGGTTTGTCCTTTCTCTTTTTTCCCACCCTGCCTCTGGTATCTTCAATGCACTCTGACTACTCTCCTTAAAACTAGAGTTATGTGCATCATCTTCCCAAAGAGTATCCCTGGCACATACTTTCTAACCAATATCCTTTTAAAACGGTCTACACATTAAACAAGAGAGATCAATGGCACCAGTAAAGGAATGTAAGAGGGAAACAAAATGATAAATTGTGTGAAAGTTACACAGGGCAAGAGCAATAAAGTTATAAAGCTGAATTGTGAACTAGGGGAAGAAAATAGGAAAGGAAGGGGGGGAAGGGAGAAGAAAATTTAAAAAGAGAAAATAATTTTGGCCCAGTTCAAATCAATATTGTTTAAAAATCAAAATAAATAAAATTTAGATAAAAAAAATCGAGATAATGAAATTTACATTGGTACCTTTATCTTACAAATCTTCATTTAAACTGTGGCTAAGGCTTATAGATCCCTTAAACTAGAAGTCTAATACCTCCAACTCTTCAGAGAAATACAATTCAATTTTTGTCATCAAACATCTTTGGAAAATAGCATGTGAGCTTAGTATATGTATAACAAAAAAAAAAGATTCAATCAATGAAAGGGCTCAACCTCCAGAGATAGAAAGCTGACAAAATATAAACAAGAGAATGGAGTGACAGACAGGCAGTGACCACGTGAAGATAAAGCTATTAAGTTCTAAAGAATCCAGAATAATTAGAGCTATCAGGAAGGAGTGGGGGGCAATTTATTTTCCATCTTCACAAACACAGACCAAAAAGCTCATCTTCCATTTCTGAAGCCCCCATTTGTTTAGTACATTATGTCCTCTTTGACGATGTGCTTTGAGAGGATGGAGATGAAGCACATCAATTCCTGCCAGAGGAGAGACTTGGATTTGCAGCTATTTGCCTATAGTCTTAACAGGTCTACAGCAGATCTCATTTCATTCACTCAACCCTGCAACATCTGGACAGTGGAGATGCATACATCACATGCTTTTCATTAACTACAGCTCTGCAATCAACACTACCATCCACACAAAACTAATCAATGAGCTTAAAATCCTAGGCCTCAATATCTCCTTGTGCAACTAACTTCTTCAATTTCTGTAGTCTGTTTTTCGGTCTTTTGGCAGGAGCTGCGGAGCGGGACACAAGGAAAGATGCCGCAGAATGCCATAGGAAGGAGAGCACCCATTGCAAGAGGTGCTTTGTGCAGATGAATGGCTCCAAGGAGGAAGGGCCAATACTCGGGAGAGAGCCAGTTCATTCAAGATGGTCTTCAAGGAAAGTTTAGAATGTGGCAGGTGCTTTCACGCAGACCGTGGGTCCAATGCATGAGTAAAGTGCACCAATCGTGAGTTGGAGAGCTACGAGAGAGGAGGCGGTGCACAGGTCCTGGGGTGATGTTTAAAAGGGGAAAGCTTCATGGGAACTCAGCTATAATCAGAGCACCAGTTATGTGTTGGAGAACAGGGAAGGTTCAGGCATCAAAAGAAGGCACTGCCTGGCAGAGCGGTCATTGACGGAGTGGTCTGAGTCAGAGTGGTAGGGCTTTGGGTAACTTGGGCTTCGGCAAGGTAAGTGGGTAAGTGGACTTCATTTTTTTCCTTGCATTTTTTGAGGAATAGAGAGCATATCTGTAGGGTTAGTACTTCGCTCTGAGTGTCAGACGTAGGAATCCTGGGAATCTTCCCATCTCCCAGATGGCCACATCTGCGTCAGGTGCACCGAGATGCAGCTTCTGAGAGACCGTGTTAGGGATCTGGAGCTGCGGCTTGATGACCTACAGCTTATGAGGGTATGTGCCAGGAGATAGATAGGAGCTACAGGGAGTTAGTCACCCCAAGGGTGCAGGAATTAGACAAGTGGGTGACTATCAGGGAAGGGAAGGAAAAAGCTCAGATAGTAGAGAGCACCCCTATGGCCATTCCCCTCAGTAATCGTTATCACATTTTGAATGCTATTGAGGGAGATGACCTGAAAGAGGCGACCACGGTGATCGGCACTGAGCCTGGTTCCATGGTGCAGAAGGGAGAGGATGAGGAATGTGGTGGTCATAGGGGATTCCATAGTGAGGGAAACAGACAGGAGGTTCTGCCAGCCTGATAGAGATACCTGCATGGTGTGTTGCCTCCCAGGTGCCAGGGTACGGGATGTCTCAGATCGGGTACAGAGTATTCTGAGGGGAGAGGGTGAACAGCCAGAACTCTTGGAACCCATTGGTACCAATGACAAAGGTAGAAAAACGGAGCAGGTCCTGAAGAGAGAATTCAGGGAGTTGGGTAGGAAGCTGAAAAGCAGGACCCACAGGGAAGTAATCTCAGGATTGCTGCCTGTGCCATGTGATATCGAGCGCAAGAATAGCATGATCAGGCATGTTAATGCATGGCTGAGAGACTGGTGTAGGGGGCAGTGCTTCAGATTCCTGGATCATTGGGGCCTCTTCTGGGGGAGATACAACTTGTACCAAAAGGACAGGTTACACCTAAACCCAAAGGGGTCCAATATCGTAGCAGGCAGGTTTAATAGAGCTCTTAGGGAGGGTTTAAACTAATTTGGCAGGGGGATGGGAACTGGAGTGATAGGGCTGAGGAAGGGGAAAACAGAAATAAATCAAAGATAGCGTGCAAAGGAGATGATAGAAAGGACAGGTAGGAAATGAGGTATTATCACAGCCAGTGGGATGAGTTACAGGGCAATAGAGATGTGGTGCAGTTAAAACAGAAAGTAACAAATACTGGACTGAAAGTATTCTACTTGAATGCACGCAGCATAAGGAATAAAACGGACGATCTTGAAATTCAGCTACAGATTGGCAAGAATGACGTTGTGGCCATCTCTGAAACTTGGCTAAAGGATTACTGACATTGAGGGCTGAACATCCGAGGATATACGGTGTATCAGAAAGATAAGTTAATAGGCAGAGGAGGTGGATTGGCTCTGTGTATAAGAAATAATACTAAATCATTAGAAAGAGATGACATTGGATTGGAAGGTGTAGAGTCTCTATGGGTTGAGTTGAGAAATGGCAAGGGTAAAAGGACCCTAATGGCAGTTTCATACAAGCTTCCAAACAGCACCCGGGATGTGGATACAAATTACAGCAGGAGATAGAAAAGGCATGTCAGAAAGGCAATGTCATGATAATCATTGGGGATTTTAACATGAAAGTGGATTGGGAAAACCAGGTCAGGTCAGAGAGTGGATTTGTAGAATGTCTAAGGGATGGCTTTTTAGAACAGCTTGTTGTTGAGCCCATTAGGGGATCGGCTATGCTGGATTGGGTGTTGTGCAATGATCCAGAGGTGATAAGAGAGCTTAATGTTAAGGAACCCTTAAGGAACAGTGATCACAATATGATCAAGTTCACTTTGAAATTTGAGAAGGAGAAACTAAATTCCAATGTGTCAGTATTTCAGTGGAATAAAGGAAATTACAATGGCATGAGAGGGGAACTGGTCAAAGTTGACTGGAAAGGGACACAAACAGAAAGAACAACAGAGCAGCAATGGCTGGAGTTTCTGCAAAAAAATTAGCAAAGTGCAAGACAGATATATTCCAAATAAGATGAAGTTTTTAAATGGGAGAAGGACACTACTGTGGCTGACAAGTGAAGTCAGAGCCAAAGTAAAAGCAAAAGAGAGGGCATACAAGGAGGCCAAAGCTAGTGGGAAGATAGAGGATTGGGAAGCTTTTAAAAACTTGTATAGACAATAGACAATAGGTGCAGAAGTAGACCATTCGGCCCTTTGAGCCTGCACCGCCATTTTGAGATCATGGCTGATCAATTACTATCAATACCCAGTTCCTGCCTTGTCCCCATATCCCTTGATTCCCCTATCCATAAGATACCTATCTAGCTCCTTCTTGAAAGCATCCAGAGAATTGGCCTCCACTACCTTCCGAGGCAGTGCATTCCAGACCCCCACAACTCTCTGGGAGAAGAAGTTTTTCCTTAACTCTGTCCTAAATGACCTACCCCTTATTCTCAAACCATGCCCTCTGGTACTGGACTCTCCCAGCATCTGAAACATATTTCCTGCCTCTATCTTGTCCAATCCCTTAATAATCTTCTATGTTTCAATCAGATCCCCTCTCAATCTCCTTAATTCCAGCGTGTACAAGCCCAGTCTCTCTAACCTCTCTGCGTAAGACAGTCCAGACATCCCAGGAATTAACCTCGTGAATCTACGCTGCACTTCCTCTACAGCCAGGATGTCCTTCCTTATCCCTGGAGACCAAAACTGTACACAATACTCCAGGTGTGGTCTCACCAGGGCTCTGTACAAATGCAAGAGGATTTCCTTGCTCTTGTGCTCAATTCCCTTTGTAATAAAGGCCAACATTCCATTAGCCTTCTTCACTGCCTGCTGCACTTGCTCATTCACCTTCAGTGGCTGATGAACAAGGACTCCGAGATCTCTTTGTATTACTCCCTTACCCAACTCTATACCGTTCAGATAATAATCTGCCTTCCTGTTCTTACACCCAAAGTGGATAACCTCACACTTATTCACATTAAACGCCATCTGCCAAGTATCTGCCCACTCACCCAGCCTATCCAAGTCACCCTGAATTCTCCTAACATCCTCATCACATGTCACACTGCCACCCAGCTTAGTATCATCAGCAAATTTGCTGATGTTATTTTCTATGCCTTCATCCAAATCGTTAACGTAAGTGGTAAACAGCTGTGGTCCCAATACCGAGCCCTGTAGAAGGAAACTAAGAAGGTCACTAGGAAGGCAAAGATGAATTATGAAAGAAAGCTGGTGATTAATATCAAGGAAGATACTAAAAGCTTTTTTAAGTATACCAAGGGTAAAAGAAAGTTGAGGGTAGATATTGGACCAATAAAAAGTGATGCTGGAAATATTGTAATGAGAGACACCAAGATGGCAGAGGAACTGAATGCTTATTTTGCACCAGTCTTCATAATGGAAGACATCTGCACTGTACCGGACATTCAAGAGTGTCAGAGAAGTGAAGTATGTGCAGTGAAAATTACGATTGAGAAGGTGCTCAGGAAGTTTAATGGTTTAAAGGCAAATAAACCTCCTGATCCTGATGGAATGCACCCTTGGGTTCTGAAGAAAGTAGCTGGAGAGATTGTGGAGGCATTAATGATGATCTTTCAAGAACTGATAGATTCTGACATTGTACCGGATGACTGGAAAATTGCAAATATTACTCCGCTATTTAAGAAGAGTGGGAGGCAGCAGAAAGGAAACTATAGACCTGTTAACCTGACATCTGTGCTTGGGAAGTTGTTGGAATCGATTGTTAGGGTTGAGATTATGGAATACCTGGAGGCACATGACAAAATAGGCCAAAGCCAGCATGGTTTCATGAAAGGAAAATCCTGCCTGACTAACCTACTGCAGTTGTTTGAGGAAATTACAAGCTGGGTAGTCAAAGAAGATGCAGTAGATGTGGTGTTCTCGGATTTTCAGAAGGCCTTTGTCAAGGTGCCACACATGAGGCTGCTTAGCAAGATAAGAGCCCATGGAATTACAGGGAAGTTACTATCATGGGTGGAGCATTGGCTGATTGGCAGAAAACAGAGAGTGGGAATAAAGGGACCCTATTCTGGCTCTCTGCTGGTTACCATTGGAGTTCCACAGGGGTAGGTGTTGGGACTGCTGCTTTTTATGATGCATATCAATGATTTGGACTATGGGATTAATGGATTTGTGTCTACGTATGCTGATGATACAAAGATAGGTGAAGGAGCAGGTAGTGTTGAAGAAACAGAGAGCCTGCAGAGGGACTGAGATAGTTTCGGGGAATGGGCAACAAAGTGGCAAATGAAATACAATGTTGGAAAGTGTATGGTCATGCACTTTGCTGGAAGAAATAAACAGACAGACTATTATTTAGATGGCAAGAGAATTCAAATGGCAGAGATGCAAAGGGACTTAGGAGTCCTTGTGCAGCATACCCTAAAGGTTAACCTCCAGATTAAGTTGGTAGTGAAGAAGGTGAATGCAATGTTGGCATACATTTCTAGAAGTATAGAATATAAGAGCAGGGATGCGATGTTGAGGTTCTATATGGCACTTGTGAGACCACACTTACAGTATTGTGTGCAGTTTTGGGCTCCTTACTTTAGAAAGGATATACTGGGAGAGGGTTCAGAGAAGATTCACGAGAATGATTCCAGGAATGAAAGGAACGTGTGAGGAACGTCTAGCAGCTCTTGGGTTGTATTCCCTGGAGTTCAGGAGAATGAGGGGGGGATCTCATAGAAACATTCCAAATGTTAAAAGGCCTGAACAGATTAGATATGGCAAAGTTATTTCCCATGGTAGGGGAGTCTAGGACAAGAGGGCATGATTTCAGGATTGAAGGTCGTCCATTTAGAACAGAGATGTGGAGGAATTACTTTAGTCAGGAGGTGGTAAATCTATGGAATTTGTTGCCACAAGTGGCTGTGGAGGCCATGTCATTGGGTGCATTTAAGGCAGAGGTAGATAGGTTCTTGATTAACCAGAGCATCAAGGGGTATGGGGAGAAGGCAGGGGAGTGGGGATAACTGGAAGAATTGGATCAGGCCATGATTGAATGGTGGAGCAACCTCAATGGGCCAAATGGCCTACTTCTGCCCCTATACCTGATGGTCTTATAAAGCAATACACCCACCTTATACAGGAATGAGCTCTAGTGTTTATGTATATAGTTAGACTCGTTTAACAGTAGTGGACTCTTTTAGCTTTCTTTTTTTTTCTTTCTCTTTTCACTGTTTGATAAAGTTGAAAATTGGTGAATATACTTCCTTTATAATTTTTTGCTGGTGTATAATTTGTCACTTCTGGTCTACCAATAACTGTGTATGGGCAGTACTTACACAGGATTTGCCCAAATTGAGGTTCCTTTAGTCACAATGCTCCTGTTTGGTTGAACCCCAAATCATACCGACCGTAGCCGTATATTGTTTCTGAAGGGTGGTCTTCTCATCACTGAGTCACGTGGCTGTTCACAGAGTTAGCTAACGAGCCAAGTTTGTATGCAGGCCCCAGTGAGAGGGTGACGTGTGTTAAATAATGGAGCTGATCACATCTCCGCAGTCCTCTTGCACCCAGTCATGAATAGGGGTGGGCTTTTGGACAGGCAGCGGGAAGAGATGGCTCCAATAGTACTCCCATCCAGGTGGATAGCAGGCCCAGCTCAACGTGCAGATGTAAAGGCCAAGATTGAGGCACGTGCAAATATGTTTAGCCACAAGAAACAGCTGATAATTCAAACAGTTTCCTCCTGAGATTGGTATCATCCCTGAAGCCAACATTCAGTAAATTCAATTCAGTCGAGAAATGTGTAAATGTGTTGCACAGACGGAGGTCAAAGGGACCAGGTGACAATTATGGTGGTAATGCTGAGAAGTGTGTCTCACAATCAACCGTCTCCTAAGCTATAAAACTCAATATGGTTACATCAATGGTATTAATGTAAAAATTGCCCCAGTGTGTCCTGTTCACAAAAATAAATACATCCTATCTGGTAACTACTACCCAACCTTTCTATTCTCAAGCATCAGCAAAATTAGGGAAGTTGTCAAGTGGCACTAACAACGCAAGAGCTTAAGAGGATCACTGTATCAGGAGTGTACAGAGAAGTCATAATGCTCTGGCCTGCCTTGAAAACCCAACATGAGCAGAAGATCTGTGGGACTGTCCAGCAGCCCTGGCACTGTCAGAATGGGGTTCTGGGATCACTAGACAATAGGTTCCAGGGAGATAATGGAAAGTGCAGGACAGGGAGGTATAAAATCCTCGGTCTGCTTCCTGTGTACAGCATTGCCTGGGAGCTAAACAAGAAATCTATGACATTAGGTAGGATCACTGCTGCCCAGACAAAACATCTTAAAGAGTAACATAACATGAAAATGGACCACACTGGTCACTCCTTAATAAGACCACACTGGCTATCAAGCTTCCATTAACACTGATCCTATGTTAATTCCAATTTATTTTCCCCACTTTGCTTCAATTCTCCAAACAGAAGATCACAAAAAAATCAAACAGCAAGTTGTCACCAGGCCCCTCGAGCCTGCTCCTCCATTCGGTATGATTCGGCTGATCTGTGCTGGCTTCCCCTGCTCGTCTGTGCCAGTTCCTCATTATTCTCAATTTTTCTGTCTTTGTATTATTGATCTTAAGTATATTTAATGACCCGGCCTCCACCGCCCCAAGGAGCAGAGGTTCACAGAGATTCACTAAATTCTGAGGGAATTTTCTCTGCACCTCGGAGTGTTAAATGACTGGACCTTTATCTTGTAACTATGTTCTCTTGATCGTGACTCTCTCACTATTCTTAAACTCAAATATCTTTGCAAAAAGCCCAGAATGTCATTTGCCTTCTGAAGTACATATTGGATATGTTTGCTAACATTTTTTTCTGATTTGCACACTGAAATGCCAAGATTCTTCTTAAACTCCACTCATTTGCAATCTCCATTTAGATAATAATCTGCCTTCTGATTCCTCTTACTAACATGCAAAGCGATTGTGTCATTGGAAGTCAATTATCCCAGCCTCAGGATATCACTGCAGGAGTTCTCAGAACTGTGTTTAAAGCCCAAGCATTTTAAACTATTTTAGCAATGGCCTTTCTACCATCATAAGGTCAGGGCAGGGATGTTCACTGATGATTGCAACCTATTCAATTCCATTTGTAACTCCTTAGCAAATGAAGCATTCCATTCCCGTGTGCAGCAAGAACTAATTGTGAGCAGTACTACCATTTCACTTCGCAATCAACCATAGATATCAGACACAGTGTGGTAGGAGGATCGCAAGCTTGGAAGAGTTGGGCTAATTGGCCTATTCCTTTGCTATAAAATTTTATGTATAGGATAGCTAAAGCTGTCATACTGATTTACCAGGCTCAATGGCAGACAACCGAAAGGAAGAGGGGTAAATAAATCTTTATCACAGATACAAATTGTCACAATCAATTTCAGAGATTGCAGCTTTTTTATAATTCCAGTTTTAATGTTTGCCTCCTTACATTTAAGCACTTTGTTTTACATCAGCAATTTGATCATCATAACTTCTCAACCCTAGCCTCATATAAAAATCCTCTAGCAGTGACCTGGCTATTATTTTACATTTATGTTTTCACATGTCTTATCACTTGCTTTGTAGTTGTTCTGTTATGGTGCCAGTGCTGTTATGTAACCAACGTTATGTGCATCCTAATCCATCACCATGAGTTTGCAATACTCATCGTCTTATTGATTGGTTTCAGGTTTGCAACATAAGTAGTCAGTAGGTTAAGACTTTTCGAATTCCACATAAAATCCACGTTGTCTCTGAGCAGGCTCAGCAGAGGTAAGTGCTTGAATCAATATGAATTGTTTAAATGTATATTTAAAGTTATCACTCGATATCCTTTGTCCTGAGGCTTGTATCAGTAAGATGGTGGTAGTGAATCTTGGCGACGTTCTGTGGGCTATGTACAAAACCTCCGAATATAACTCTTTTGAATTTTGAAATAATTTCTCACATTTTTCAACTAAATATATTTATTTATTTAGAGCTACAGTGCGGAACAAGCCCTTCTGGCCCAACAAGAGTGCCACCCAACAACCCACCTATTTAACCCTAGCCTAGTCACAGGACAATGTACAATGACCAATTAACCTACTAACCAGTGCAACTGTGGACTGTGGGAGGAAACCGGAGCACCCGAAAGAAACCCTCACATCCTGCGGGGAGAATGTGTAGCTGGGGTGGTGGTAGAGGCAGATACATTAGGTACTTTTATGAGACATTTAGATAGGCAAATGAATGTGGGGGAAATGAAGAGATTAGTTTAGTTAGTCATTTGATTACTAATTTAATTGCTGTGCTGTACAGATCTATTTTCCAAACTACTTGTATCATGTAGGAATTTGGAGAAATGAGAAATTAACTTAAATTAACTTGTATTGATTATGATGCTTTTAATTGCACAACGGCGGTGACACTGCACAGTAGTTCAACTAAGCTAAAATTGTTTTGTTGAATATTTTCATTTATACTCATTTATACTCATGAGGCTCCTCCAACAATAATCACCGGCATTGATGGATTCCAGTTGTCCTGGTATCATTTCTCCATGAGCACAATATCCTGGTGAAACCTTTCACCGTGCTAGTCACTGACAGCGCCGAGATTTGCAGGGAAGAAGCCTGACTGGGAATGCAGAAAATAAAGCATTAGTGACACGTTGTACTTCATGGTTTTGGATGCTTGAAGCATGTTGTCAACCAGCTGCACGTTTGTAATGCCCTAGTTAAGATTTCTACTGGTATGTTGTGAGGTATTTTTATTTTAGGTAAATCTGTGGAATTTGTTTCCACAGAATGCTGTGGAGGCCAAGTCATAGGGTATAGTTAAGGCAAAGGTTGATAAATACTTGATTAGTCAGGGCATGAAGGGATATGGGGAGAAGGCAGGAGATTGGGACTAAGAGGGAAAATGGATCAGGTATGATGAAGTGGTGGAGTAGACGATAGGCCAAAAGGCCTAATTCTGCTCCTATATCTTAAGATCTTATGGTCTAAATGAGAGATCACATGAGATTCAGGAAAGGTAGGATAAGGAAACTCATTCTACTCACCTTTGGCTTTATTGTTTCCTCTCACTCCTCTTAGTTAATGCATCTCCCCTGTAAATGTGCTCTGACCAGGGAATTAACTTGCTACTAAGTGTTCTGAGTGATTCTCAGTCTAGACTTGAGTTTGTACGTTAACAGACTTTACTTGTAGCTCCCATGCTGGACCTTAAAGTTTAATTGTCAATGAAACAAGGGCAACAAAATCACTAGCTAAATCCTTAAGCTATAAAATATTAATTGTTATGTATGCATGACCTTTAATGGAGCCTTTTAAGTTTTGGGCAAATGTAATTGCACATATTGCAAAACGTTATGGCTTTCTCTGTTTATTTAAGTAGCATCCTTCATCATAATGTTTTAAATAAGAAATGTGATTGCAATTCAAGGTGCAGAATGCAAAACAATCACCAGTTTTCAGTGTGGATTGTGGCCAACTGAGAACTCAGCAAGCTCGGTCGCATGGAGTTGGTCCAATTAACAGTCAACTTTGTGGATACAATAGGGTCTTTTAAGAGACTCCTGGATAGATACATGGAGCTTAGAAAAATAGAGGTCTATGGGTAAGCCTAGGTAATTTCTAAAGTAAGTACATGTTCGGGCCAGCATTGTGGGCTGAAGGGCCTGTATTGTGCTGTAGGCTTTCTATGCTTCTATGTTTCTAACTTCTACAGATGAGAATCAGAATCAGGTTTATTATCACTGATTAATATGTCATGAAATTTATGTTTTGAGGCACAAAGGCATAAAATTACTGAGACATGCTCTTTTTTCACCACTGCTATCATGCAGAAGGTACAAGTTCCTCAGGACTCTCAACACCAGGGTCAAGAACAGTTACTACCCCTCAACCACCAGGATCTTGAAAAGGGGATAGAACATAGAACATAGAACGTAGAACATAGAAAACCTAAAGCACAACACAGGCTCTTCAGCCGACAAAGTTGTGTTAAACATGTCCCTACCTTAGAAATTACTAGGCTTACCTATAGCCTTCTATTTTACTAAGCTCCATGTACATATCTAAAAGTCTCTTAAAAGACCCTATTGTATCCGTCTCCACCATCGTTGCTGGCAGCCCATTCCACGCACTCATCACTCTCTGAGTAAAAATCTTACCTCTGACATCTCCTCTGTACCTACACCCCAGCACCTTAAACCTGTGTCCTCTTGTGGCAACTATTTCAGCCTGGGAAAATGCCTCTGACTATCCACACGATCAATGCCTCTCATCATAACTACACTCATTCTATTTCTGGTGTTCCCACAACTGATGGTCTCACTGTAAGGATTCTTTATCGTGTTATTTCACGCTCTTGTTATTTATTGCTATTTATTTTTATTTGCATTTGCACAGTTTGTAGTTCATTGATCCAGTTTGACAGTTACTGCTTTGCAGACTTGCTGAGTATGCCCACAGGAAAAAGAATCTCAGGATTGTATGTGGTGACATGGATGTACTCTGATAATAATTTTTAGTTTGACTTTGACTTTGGTAAACTACAAAACAGATAATGCTAAAAGAAAAAATAGTATTCATGGAATCATGGACCACTTATAGAACTGACGAAGGAGGGGAAGAAGCCATTTCTAAGTCATTGAGTGTAGGTTTTCAGGTTTCTGTACCTCCTCCCCTTTGGTAGTAACAAGAAGAGGTCATGTCCTGTATGGTGTGGGTCCTTGGTGATAGATGTGACCTTCTTGAGGCATCACCTCTTAAAGACATCTTCAGCTGTCCCTGATGACTACACCTGCAAAAGGTGCATCCAGCTGTAGCGCCTGACAAACCGTGTTAGGGAACTGGAACTGGAGCTGGATGAACTTCAGATCATTCGGGAGGCAGAGGCAGAAATAGACAGGAGTTTCAGGGAGATGGTCACCCCTAGGATTCAGGAGACAGGTAGTGGGGTGACTGTCAGGAGAGGGAAGGGGAATAGACAGGAAGAGCAGAGCACCCTTGTGGCCCTTCCCATGAACAATAAGTATACCATTTTGGATACTGATGGTGGGGACGACCTACCAGGGACAAGTTGCAGTGGTTGTGTCTCTGGCACCGAGACTGGACCCTCAGCTCAGAAGGGAAGGAAGGAAAAGAGGAGAACAGTAGTGATATGGGATTCGATAGTTAGGGGGACAGATAGGAGGTTCTGTGGAAGAGATTGAGAATCCTGGATGGTCTATTGCCTCCCTGGTGCCAGGGTCCGCGATATCTCAGATCGAGTTCTCAGTATTCTCAAGAGGGAGGGTGAGCAGCCGGATGTCGTGGTCCATGTAGGGTCCAATGACATGGGTAGGAAAAGTGAGGAGGTCCTGAAAGGTGAGCTTAGGGAGCTAGGTGCCAAGTTAAAGGACAGGACCTCCAGGATAGCAGTCTCAGGATTGCTACCAGTGCCACGTGCAGTGGGTTTAGAAATAGTAAGATAGTGCAGATCAACACGTGGCTGAAGACATGGTGCAGGAGAGAGGGCTTCAGATTTATAGATAAATGGGCAGTTTTCTAAGGAAGGCGGGACCTGTTCCGGCGGAATGGTTTACATCTGAACTGGAGGGAGACAAATATTCTAGCAGGTAGGTTTGCTAGAGAGGCTCCAGTGGATTTAAACTAGATACGGGGTGGGGGGTGGAACCAGAGTGTAGGAACAGATGTATTGGGAAAAAGAAGACAGTAAAGTTCTTTGTACTGTTAGAGATAAACAGAGAGGAAGAGGTGGAGAATTTCTTAAATGCATTTATTTTAATGCTAGGAGCATTGTAAGAAAGGTGGATGAGCTTAGAGCATGGATTGATACCTGGAAATATGATGTTGTAGCTATTAGTGAAACATGGTTGCAGGAGGGGTGTGATTGGCAACTAAATATCCTGGATTTCGTTGCTTCAGGTGTGATAGAATCGGAGGGACAAGGGGGGAGGTGTTGCGTTGCTTGTCAGAGAAAATATTACAGTGGTGCTCTGGCAGGATAGACTAGAGGGCTTGTCTAGGGAGACTATTTGGGTGGAATTGAGGAATGGGAAAGGTGTAGTAACACTTACAGGAGTGTATTATAGACCACCTAATGGGTAGCAAGAATTGGAGGAGCAAATTTGCAAGGAGGTAGCAGATATTTGTAGTAAGCACAGGGTTGTGATTGTGGGAGATTTTAATTTTCCACACATAGACTGGAAAGCCCATACTGTAAAAGGGATGGATGGTTTGGAGTTTGTAAAATGTGTTCAGGATAGTTTTTTGCAGCAATACATAGAGGTACCAACTAGAGAAAGGGCAGTGTTGGATCCTCTGTTAGGGAATGCAATAGGTCAGGTGACGGAGGTATGTGTTGGGGAGCACTTCGGGTCCAGTGATCACAATGCCATTAGTTTCAATATAATTATGGAAAAGGATAGGACTGGACCCAGGGTTCAGATTTTTGATTGGAGAAAGGCTAACTTTGAGGAGACGCAAAAGGATTTAGAAGGACTGGATTGGAACAATTTGTTTTATGGGAAGGATGTAATAGAGAAATGGAGGTCATTTAAAGGTGAAATTTTGAGGGTACAGAATCTTTATGTTCCTGTTAGGTTGAAAGGAAAGGTTAAAAGTTTGAGAGAGCCATAGTTTCCAAGGGATATTGGAAACTTGGTTAGGAAAAAGAGAGATATCTACAATAAATATAGGCAGCATGGAGTAAATGAGGTGCTTGAGGAATATAAAGAGTGTAAAAAGAATCTTAAGAAAGAAATTAGAAAAGCTAAAAGAAGATACGAGGTTGCTTTGGCAAGTAAGGTGAAAATAAATCCAAAGGGTTTCTACAGTTATATTAATAGCAAAAGGATAGTGAGGGATAAAATTGGTCCCTTAGAGAATCAGAGTGGACAGCTATGTGTGGAGCTAAAAGAGATGGGAGAGATTTTGAACAATTTATTTTCTTCTGTATTCACTAAAGAGAAGGATATTGAATTGTGTAAGATAAGGGAAACAAGTAGGGAAGTTATGGAAACTATGACAATTAAAGAGGAGGAAGTACTGGCGCTTTTAAGGAATATAAAAGTGGATAAATCTCCAGGTCCTGACAGGATATTCCCATGGACCTTGAGGGAAGTTAGTGTAGAAATAGCAGGGGCTCTGACAGAAATATTTCAAATGTGATTAGAAACGGGGAAGGTGCCGGAGGATTGGCGTATTGCTCATGTGGTTCCATTGTTTAAAAGGGGTTCTAAGAGTAAACCTAGAAATTATAGGCCTGTCAGTTTGACCTCAGTGGTGGGTAAATTAATGGAAAGTATTCTTAGAGATGGTATATATAATTATCTGGATAGACAGGGTCTGATTAGGAACAGTCAACATGGATTTGTGCATGGAAGGTCATGTTTGACAAATCTTATTGAATTTTTTGAAGAGGTTACTAGGAAAGTTGATGAGGGTAAAGCAGTGGATGATGTCTATATGGACTTCAGTAAGGCCTTTGACAAGGTTCCGCATGGAAGGTTAGTTAGGAAGGTTCAATTGTTAGGTATTAATATTGAAGTAGTAAAATGGATTCAACAGTGGCTGGATGGGAGATGCCAGAGAGTAGTGGTGGATAACTGTTTGTCAGGTTGGAGGCCGGTGACTAGCGGTGTGTTTCAGGAATCTGTACTGGGTCCAATGTTGTTTGTCATATACATTAATGATCTGGATGATGGGGTGGTAAATTGGATTAGTAAGTATGCAGATGATACTAAGGTAGGTGGCGTTGTGGATAATGAAGTAGGTTTTCAAAGTTTGCAGAGAGATTTAGGCCAGTTAGAAGAGTGGGCTGAGCGATGGCAGATGGAGTTTAATGCTGGTAAGTGTGAGGTGCTACATTTTGGTAGGAATAATCCAAATAGGACATACATGGTAAATGGTAGGGCACCGAAGAATGCAGTAGAACAGAGTGATCTAGGAATAATGGTGCATGGTTCCCTGAAGGTGGAATCTCATGTGGATAGGGTGGTGAAGAAAGCTTTTGGTATGTTGGCCTTTATAAATCAGAGCAGTAAGTATAGGAGTTGGGATGTAATGTTAAAATTGTACAAGGCATTGGTAAGGCCGAATTTGGAGTATTGTGTACAGTTCTGGTCACCGAATTATAGGAAAGATGTCAACAAAATAGAGAGAGTACAGAGAAGATTTACTAGAATGTTACCTGGGTTTCAGCACCTAAGTTACAGTGAAAGATTGAACAAGTTAGATCTTTATTCTTCGGAGTGTAGAAGGTTGAAGGGGGGACTTTATAGAGGTATTTAAAATTATGAGGGGGATAGATAGAGTTGACGTGGATAGGCTTTTTCCATTGAGAGTAGGGGAGATTCAAACAAGAGGACATGATGTGAGAGTTAAGGGGCAAAAGTTTAAGGGTAACACGAGGGGGAAGTTCTTTACTCAGAGAGTGGTAGCTGTGTGGAATGAGCTTCCAGTAGAAGTGGTAGAGGCAGGTTCGATATTGTCATTTAAAGTAAAATTGGATAGGTATATGGACAGGAAAGGAATGGAGGGTTATGGGCTGAGTGCGGGTCAGTGGGATTAGGTGAGAGTAAGCATAGAAGGGCTGAGATGGCCTGTTTCCATGCTGTAATTGTTATATGGTTATATGGTTATAGTGAGGCGTGTTGTATCCAAAGGAGCTAGCCCTCTATGGCCTCTTCTGATCCTGTGCATTAGGGACACCATACCAAACTATGAAGCAACTGAAGTTTAAAGTTCAAAGTAAATTTATTATTAAATGCTAATCAGAATTCGTTCCACCATACATCCATATAAATTTGCCAGAGTCTGTATGACCTAGAAAATCTTCTCAAACTCCTAACTACTTTGTCACACATGTTGATCCCAGGACAGATCATCTTAGATGTTGACATCCAGAAACTTGAAGATACTCACCCCTCAATGAGGACTAGTGTATGTTCTCCCACTTCCATTTTCTGAAGTCCACCATCTGGTATTGAATGCTAAGTTGTTATTGTGACCCCACACAACCTGGCGATCTATTTGGTCAATGAAGGCTGTCAAAGAGAGAATGCAAATAAAGTTATGTAATTCTGGCTTTTTCCCCCTTCATTTCCAATCCTGGTGAAGGGTCTCACCCATAACTCTGACTGTTTATTCCCCCTCCATAGGTGCTGCCTGACATGCTGAGTATCTCCAGCATTTTGTGTGTGTTGCAAAGGAACGTAAAAGTGGAGTTGTAGCAAAATTCCCAGAAGGTCAGGCTTTGCCAGTTAAGGAAGAAAGACTGAGCCCATCTTGTTGATAGATGGTTTACAGTAGAAATTAACAGCTTTTGTAATCAACAGTTGCTGAATTGATATTGAGTCTGGAAAAGTGCAAGGCACCACAAACGAAAGACAAATTGCTGTTGCTCAAACTTATGTTGGACATTGTTATAACAATGCAGAAGGTACCAGCAGTTAAGTCAGACTGGGAGTGGGATGCAGAATTGAGATGACAAAGAATAGGAATCACTCCTATGTTCTAAATGAAGAGGCTCTTCAAAAGGTCAACTGCATTTGTTTTTTCCCATTACAGACTAGACGGCATTGTGGAAAAACAAATGCAGTATTTTAGAATAGAAGAAGTCAATCACTGCTTACCCAGGAAGGACTCTTTTGGTCACTGGATAGAGGAATAAATGAGTGAAAAGATAGCTGTTTCATTTCCTACACTACGTAGAAAAATGCCATGAGATTAGGAGTGGTTGTTGGCAACAGAAGATTGAACCAGGTGCTGTGAAGGTAATGGTTCCATTGGAATGCTTAAAGGGGAAGAGAGTAAAGTCACATCTAGTATTGGAATCTTTTGAAGGTGATGGTAAATTGCAAAGGATGATCCATTCAGTGCAAAGCTAGTGGAGTGCAAATTGAGGACGAGGGCAAATCGAAGCATGCTTTGCTTGAAGGAGTGGGATTGAGAGCAAAGGCGCAATGCATTTGATGCAGTAAAGGGCTCTCTCAACTAGGATGGAAGGAAAGTCATAGTTATTACTTCTGCCACTGAGTCAACTGTGAACTCTTGAACAGACTGGTAGGATGTCACCTTTCCTTTCTTGGGACACATTAGTGAAGTAAGCAGAGTTCTCACTGCAGATCTATCGTTTCCAATGGCAGTTTATTCCAGGTTATTTGAATTTAAATTCCCCATCTGATATCATGAGACTCAAATGTACCTCCATACATTGCATGAGAGAGTACTGATGAATGTCACTATGTCCTGTGTATTGCTCCCCCAAATGTTTATAGTTGCAAAATGCTGTATATTTAGACTTCTCTCCAAGGTACAGCTGGTTACATCTGGAAAACAGGTCAACCAGTCATGCAGAAGTGGGAAGGAGAAATCACGGTGTCCAGGATTGCGAAAGGCAAATATTCTGCATTCTGTTTTATTTTTACTATGTCAATGTAATCATGAATGATATGATCTGTCTGGATAGCATTCATGAGTCAAGATTCAAGGTAGCTTATATACATAGATTGATTGCATGTAGATAAAGTGATTCTTGGTAGAGGTGTGTCTGTACATTGGGTGACTCTGACAGGAAGTAATAAAGTAGTGGTGGTGGGTGGAGTTGATGATCAGCCTTACTCCTTGGGGAAAGCCACTGTTTTTGATTCAATGCCTCCGACATGGATGCTACGAAGCCGCGTCCCTGATGGGAGAGGAACATGAGCAGGGTGGGTGTATTCCTTTATGATATTGCTGGTCTTTTTCCAGCATCTTTCTGTACATATGTCCTTCATGGTGGGTAGGCCGGTGCTGATCATGCATTGAGCATTGACTGCCTGTTATAGATCCTTCCTGTCCACTGCAGTGTAGTTTCCTTACCATGCAGTGATGCAACGTTTTAGGATGCTTTCTACTGCTCATCTGTTGCGCAAAAGACAACCTTTTCATAGTATCTCTCTGCATCCTTCTCTACACCTTCAGAACTAAACGTCTACTCCCAGTGGCACGGACACAAAGCATCATGAAGTTCTTTGAATGGTTTGTAACAGCAGATATCAACAGCTCCATTCCTGCTGCACTGGACACTCACCAATATGCTTTCCGACAGAACTACTCTACGATAGATGCATAGCATCTGTCATGCATCTGGCTCTGACACACCTAGAAAGCAAGAACACTTACATCAAAATGCTGTTTCTGGATTTCAGTTCGGCATTCAACACTGTTGTCCCGCAGACCTTGGTAAATAAACCCCTACTCCTTGGTCTAAATACACCCTGTGCAACTAGGTGTTGGACTTCCTAACCAACAGACCTCAGATAGACAGGATGTACAACCACTATGCCCCCTCCATCACGGGTGTGCCCCAGGGTTGTGTGCTGAGCCCATTGCTGTAACTCGTAACTCTGTTCACACATGTCTGCACAGCTAAACACATTGTCAACTTCACTGATGACATGACAGTGGTGGGGCTCATCACCATCAACGATGAGATGGCCTACAGAGAGGAGATGGAAGAGCTTGAGGAATGGTGCCTGGCAAATAGCATCTTCCTCATTGTTAACAAGACTAAGAAGATGGCTGTCACATCTCTCTCTACATCAGCAAGCAGTTCCAACTCATTGAAGGGCACATCACACTCAGCTTCTCATGGTCCCAGAGCACATCTTACACCATATATGTCAAACTCAAGGCCCGCGGGCCAAATCTGGCCCGCGGTGGAATTATCTTTAGCCCGCGAGATAATATCTAATTACTATTAAAGCTGGCCCCAGTAATCGAAGCACTTATGACGTATGATATGGCTAATGCTGAGTTTATTCAGGTACCAGGTTTTCAGGGTTTTTAGTGTTTATTCGGCAGTCTTGCTCGGCAGTCTTCTTCATAAGAAATGGAATTTGTAAAGTGAAACACTTTGGAGTTATAGCAGAGACTGAGACACATGAGAGCAGGCTGAAAAAACGGAGGCAACGAAAGCTGCGTTCGCACGCGTCTGACTGATCCGGCCCGCATGAAGCTGCATTTTGCTCAATCCGGCCCGTGACCTAAAATGAGTTTGACACCCCTGTCTTACACAATCAGGAAAGCTCACCAATGCCTCTACTTTCTGAGGAGGCTGAAGGGAGCTGGACTTTGCACACCCATACTCACATCATTCTACAGATTTGCAATAGAGAGCATCCTAACAAATTACATCACTGCTTGGTACAGAAACTGAACTGCAGCATGCAGGAAGGCTCTAAAATGGGTAATCAAAACTGCCCAACACATCATTGGCATCAGCCTAGCCTATTAATTTCACATATACAAAAGGAACCGAACAAGGGCCAGTAACATCACAAAAGGATCCCACACTTCCTGCTCAGGGACTGTTTATCCCAGTCCCATCAGGGAGGAGGCTATAGAGGATCTCCTGATGAAGGGTTTCAGCCAACATGTTGACTGATTACACTTTTCCATAAGTGCTGCCTGGCCTGCTGGTTTCCTCCAGTAGTTTGTGTGTGTTGCTATGTAGCATCCACGCAGGACCACCAGACTCAAAAATGGTTACTTCCCACGACCAGTTAGGATTTTCAACACCTCCACCTACTGACCCACCCCCACGCCACCAACCATCACTACTTTATAATTTCCTGCCAGTCACCTTATGTACAGAAACTCCTGTGTCTGGTGTTACATTTTGGGCATACAATCTATCTATGTATATAAGCTATCTTAAGATTTATATATATTGTGTTTCTTTATTATTATTGTGTTCTTTATCTTATTGTGTTTCTTTTTGTGCTGCATCGGATTCAGAATGACAATTGTCTCATTCTCCTTTACACTTGTGTGCTGGAAATGACACGAAACAATCTTGAATCTTGAACGTAGCAATTGTAATAAACTAAAGCTTGTTTCCTTTCTTTTTCATTTTGAATGACCTAGCAGTGCAGCCTACAAATCCTATTTCTTTTTGCAGAAGTTTCATTATAACGTTCATGTTTATTCAATGTTTTATTTGCAGTGAGACCTGCATAAAGTGATGATAATCCATAAGTAGATCATTGCTTTATCAGTTTAATGAGAGATGCTGAATATTTCTGATGTTGAACCACAAACATAAACTGTACATACAAGATGCTGGGGGAACACAGCAGGTCAGGCAGCATTCATGGAGGTGAATGCACAGTCAACATATTGGGCTGAGACCCCTCTTCAGGGCTGGAAAGGAAGGGGGAAGACGCCAGAATAAAATATTGGGGAGTTGGAGAGGATAGCTAGAATGTGACAGGTGAAGTCAGGTGGATCTGAGGACACAGCCTCACAATAAAGGGATATCCTCTTGAAGAAAGAATCTAAGGGATCTGTGGAATTTGTTGCATTGAATGCCATAGAAGCCAAGTTACTGGGTTTATTTAAATCAGAGATTTGTAGGTTCTAGGTTGGTAAAAGGATTAAAGCTTATGGAGAGAAGATGGGAGAGTGGGGTTGAAAAAAATTACTATGATTGGATGGGCAAGCAGACACAATAGGGTGAATTTCCTATTCCTTTCTCTTATCTTTTATGATAATTTTTCAATAGGTGGCAACGGATTATAACCAAACAAAGATAACCAGAAAAAAGTGGTAGAAAATGTGTGGTCATGTTATTCTAAGCAACCATTGGACTTCAATGTCATAATGTTTCTAATAACAATGGAAGCCTGTTGACAACCTACTGGCTGAAAGCAAAAGTGAATAAATTGGGAATTTACTCAGGGAATGTCCTCCTGATGATTCATGGTATTTCTAGACAGTCTACAAATATCATTATCTGCTCCACTTTGAAACCCAAGTAGCAACATTTTGCTCTCTGGAAACCTGAAGGACACACTATTTTGAATGTTGACTGAACATCCAAATCCTTTCATCAACTGAGCCTGAACAAGCCATTTCTCCTTTCCCCACATTACCAGATATCTGTTGAATTGTCAATGATTCTTGCACTAAACTCTGATCACCAGAAGAAGAAATCGATATTCATGCCATCACATTGGAGGCAACCCAGACAGAACGTGAGGTGTTGCCACCAAACCGATGGCATGAATATCAATTTCACCTTCTAGTAACAAAAAAATCCCTCTCGCTCCCCTTTTCTTCCATTTCCCACTTTGACCTTTTACCTCTCTTCACCTGCCTATCACCTTGTCCTGGGACTCCTTCTCTTTCCCTATCTTCCTATGGTCCACATTCCTCTACTATCCTTCCTCTCCAGCCGTTTATCTTTCATATCCACCTGGCTTTACCTATCGCATTCCAGCTATCCTCTTCAAATCCCCAACGTTTTAATCTGGCGTCTTCCCTCTTCCTTTCCTGCTATTGGAAATATTCTCTCCTCAATCATTCTGGCCATAGCTTTCAGTTTTTGCAAGGTCTCAGTGAGATTCGGCGTCATCCTTTTGAACGCCAGTGAGGACCATCAAGCATTTCTTATGAAGCATCTCTTGAAATACAAAGGCATACTGGATGAGTCAGATGATAGAACAGAGCTTCGAGAATATGCAATACATACTTTACATGAAGATCAGCACATCCCATTTGGTATTTCACCCATTAACACTTGTGTGCTGTTATAGCCCCTTCCTCTCCTTCACCGTTTCCTGTTCCTGTTTCCCTCTCTCACCTTATCTCCTTACCTGCCCATCACCTCCCTTTGGTGCTCCTCCCTCTTCCCTTTCTTCCATGATCTTCTGTCCTCTCCTATCAGATTCCCCTTTCTCTAGCCTTTTATCGATTTCACCAATCAAATTGACAGCTCTTTACATCACCCCCTCCCTCTCACTTGGTTTCACCCATCACCTGCTGCCTTGTACTTCTTCCTCCCCTCCCTCCACCTTTTTAGTCTGACTCCTCCCCCCTTCCTTTCCAGTCCTGATGAAGGGCCTCGGACAAAACATTGACTCTCATCACTCCTTTCCATAGATGCTGCCTGACAATTGAGTTCCTCCAGCAATTTCTGTACATTGCTTTTGATTTCCAGCATCTGCAGACTTTCTCATATCTGTGCTGTTTTCTGTCACTGTAGCATAACTGAATGTATAAGTCTGAGAAGTAGTACGTGCAACTGATGTAATGATGCATATGATCTGAGCACACATGATTTCTGTAATTCTGTAGTGTACATTCTTATTTGGAAGCTTCTGGTTCATCTAAATATTTCTATTTCAAACTTGGCTTCTGGATCTCCTACAAATTTGCCACCACGTGTGACAAGAATATTTCAACTACTGTTGACATGAAAGTGGAATATTTCTTGCAACGTATCCAGAGGTTTGTTAAAAGACAGTACTTACCATAACTATCTGAAAGCTTTGCGGCCCAGGAAGCTCAAAATTTGCAAGGAATTGGTGAGCCCTATAAATACTGACAAGGCAAAACAGAAGAGATGGAAAAAGAAATGGTGCAGGAAGCAGCAATCCACCTTAAGGAAATGTGAGCCAGGTTGTGCCTGTGTACAGCGCAGAGGAAAATGCTGAGCACAGAGAAGAAAATACACAGGAGACTTGTCTTCAGTAGCTGGAAAATGGAATAATATGTTGGCTCAAGCAGAGACAGGCTGCGTAGACAGCCTGTGGGTGTATGATTGAGCATGTGAGTCATTCACAGCTTAAATGGAATCGATAGAAATGTTCTTTCTGGCTAACAATATATTTGAGGTAGAAAACCATATTGACAACATTTGGGCTCTGAATACTGCAACTGGAGAGATTAAGAAGGACAGGTTCTGGAACATATCACATGCTTACCAATTGTAGCTCCACTGAAAGCCAGATAAGTTCTTTACACAGGGTAAGTATAAAAGTACTTGAACCCACAGCAGTTTGAGAAACTGCAGAGGCATTCAGATTCAGATTCAGTTCATTGTCATTTAGAAACCAGAAATGCAATGCAGTTAAAAAATGAGACGACGTTTCTCCAGAATGATATCACAAAAGCATATGACAAAACAGACTACACTAGAAAATCCACATAATGTTTGGCAATCCCCAATCCAGAGTCCGGAGAGGCTGCTGCGTATTAATATCACGCTACCGTCTTAGCGTGTTCCCCAGAAAGGAGCTCCAAATCCACCAGACAAACAAGACCAAAAACTAAAGCTACAAGACCTGCACAAAACCACATAGTTACAACATATAGTTACAACAGTGCAAACAATAGCATAATTGATAAAAAAACAGACTATGGGCACAGTAAAATTAGTCCAAAGATGTTAAAGGACTATAAATTCAAAAGAAATCACCACAGTTTCCACAAGTCCCCAGGGTCCCGACAGCCTCGCCATCCCACGCCGGCAGCAGAAGGGAGAACCCCCGCTATGGACTTCCACGGCGCCACCCGACTCAGCCTCGCAGACGCAGCACACACCGAAAGTAACCTGACCACAGCGGACTCTGAGTCTGTCGAACCTCCGAGCCGATGACCATCCCCTCCGGCACAGCTTCTCCGAGCACCATCCTCTGCCGAGCATATTAAGACGGCCCCGCCAACAGCCATCAGCAACGCGACCCCGAGGACTGGGGGCCCGTTCTTCCCAGCAGAATCCTGGACCTCACAGCGGCAGCAGCAACGAAGAAGGTCTTCCTGGAGATTTCCAGATGTTCCTCCGTGCTTCCACGTCCCTTTTCAATCGATTATGATTGCGCACGGCACCTCGCTTCACAAATAACAGATAATCAGCTCCGGAGTGGCCTCTGCAGGCTGCGTCGCGCTGCCATCTTGGAAATACGGTGCCTATAAAAAGTATATAGGCCCCTTAGAAATTTTCATGTTTTATTGTTTTACAACATTGAATCACAGTGGATTTGATTTGACTTTGTTTTGACACTGAACAACAGAAAAGACTTCCATGTCAATGTGAAAACAAATTTCGATAAATTGGTCTAAATTTATTACAATTATTAAACACAAAATAATTGATTACTTAATTACTCACCCACTTTAAGTCAATATGTAATAGATGCACCTTTGGCAGCAATTACAGCCTTGTGTCTATGTAGACAGGTCTCTAGCAGCTTTGCATATTTGGACACTGCAATTTTTCCCTATTCTTCTTAATAAAACTGCTCAAGTTTTGTCAGATTGCATGGGGATTGTGAGTGAACAGCCCTTTTCAAATCCAGTCACAAATTCTCAATTGGATTGAGGTCTGGACTCTGACTTGGCCACTCCAGAATATTAACTTTGCTGTTTTTAAGCCATTCCTGTGTAGCTTTAGCTTTATGCTTGGGGTCATTGTCTTGCTGGAAAAGAAATCTTCTCCCAAGTCACAGTTCTCTTGCAAACGGCATCAACTTTTCCTCCAGGATTTCCTTGTATTTTGCTGCATATGTTTTACCTTCTACCTTCACAAGCCTTCCAGGGCCTGCTGCAGCGAAGCATCCCCACAGCATGATGCAGTCATCACCATGCTTCACGATAAGGATGGTGTGCTTTCGATGATGTGTGGTGTTTGGCTTATGCCAAACAATGCATTTAGTCTTAAGGCCGCAAAGCTCAATTTTGGTTTCATCTTACCTGGAACCTTTTCCAACTGACTTCAGAGTTTCACATATGCCTCCTGGCAAATTCTAGCTGAGATCTCATTTGAGTTTTTTTCAACAGTGGCTTTTTCTTTGCCACTCTCCCATAAAGCTTCAACTGGTGAAGCACCCGGGCAACAGTTGTTGTGTGCACAGTCTTTCCTATCTCAGCCACTGAAGCTTGTAACTCCTCCAGAGTTGTCATAGGTCTCTTGGTGGCCTCCCTCACTAGTCCCCTTCTTGCACGGTCACTCAGATTTTGAGAATGGCCAGCTCTAGACAGATTTACATCTGTCCATTTCTTGATGATTGACTTATCTGTACTCCAAGTGACTTGGAAATTTTCTTGTATCCATCTACTGCTCCATCACCTCCTGGTCTGGTGGTGGTGGTGGGGTGGGGGGGGGGGTGGGATTGCTTCTGCATAGATTTGAAAGAAGCTGCAGAAATTTGTAAACTTAGTCTGCTCCATCATGGCACTAGTCTCCCCATCATTCAGGAAATCTTCAAGGAGCGATGCCTCAAAAGGTTGGCATCCATCATTAAAGACCCCCATCACTCCTGTTCCCATCACTACCATCAGGGAGGAGGTACGGGAGCCTGAAGGCACACACTCAGCAATTAAGGAACAGATTCTTCCCCTCTGTCATTTCTGCCATCATATTTCTTAACGGGCATTGAACCCATGAACACTACCTCATTACATTTTTGCACTACTTATTTAATTTAACTTTAAAACTATTTATGTATTTACTGTAGTCCACAGTTTTTTTGTCTATTATTATGTATCGCATTGTACTGCAGCTGCAAACAACAAGTTTTACAATATAAGACCGGTGATATTAAACCTGATTCTAATCTTGGTGCTGTTCAACAGAAAATTGTTCGAGGCCCAGATTGATTCCTGATTGTTCTAGTATGTGGAAAGGATACATATGAAAAACATTTAATCATCACCCCTCAGATAGACAGCTTCAAGTAAAGCTCAGGTAAATTTCCAAGGGTATTGAGAAAAATATATTGCATGTGATGTTACAATGGCCAGTGATTGGAATTGTTTATGGTGTGGCGGAGCTTAGCACACTGAACCACAGATGTTATTGTAAATGGCTTGACTGAGAAGATTAAAACTCAATCCCAGGCATGTGTTCAGTACCCAGTAGATACTCCAGAGTATTGGAAATACCATTAAAATCACTGGATGGCAAAAAAGGTTAAATTTGGTGTCAAACTTGATCAATGTCCTATTCTGTAAAGATTCAAGTGAGTGGAGATCTAGATGAGAAAACATGAGAAATAATGGAAATGACTTGTGGAGCATGTACTTGCAAGGAGATTACAAGGTAACTATAGGATAATCATTAATATGGAAGCTGATGATCAACAACAATCATTGCCAATAGATCAAGACCCATCTGCAGAGTTGATAGTACTCATGTTTTTCTAGTAATTCACACAAAATGCTGGTGGAACACAGCAGGTCAGGCAGCATCTATGAGGGGATGCACTGTCAATGTTTTGGGCCGAGACCCTTCGTCAGGTCCTGACAAAGAGTCTTGGTCCGAAACATCGACAGTGCTTCTCCCTGTAGATGCTGCCTGGCCTGCTGTGTTCCACCAGCATTTTGTGTGTGTTGCTTGCATTTCTAGCATCTGCAGATTTCCTCATGTTTTTCTAGTAATTGTTTTTTTTTCTGCAGGATGAGAAGAGTCAAAAGTATGTTACTATAAATACATTTAAGGGTCTACCCCACTATATCATATTGAGTATGTTGTCAATTCCTCACTTAAAGTCTCGACAAGATGGTGAAGGGCATAACCTGTTGCCCAGACATGCACACCGGCATTCACATCCACAGTAAATGAACTAGAAAACCTACGTGTTTTGGAAGAAATTCCAAAATACTTCCACAATCACTGAGTCAAAGAGTCACACATCATGGGGACAGACCCTTTGGCCTAACTCATTCATTCATGCTGACTGTCTTGCCCAGCCAGCTGGTCCCACCTACCTGTGTTTTGTCCATAACTCTCTAAACTGTGATGATATTTGCATTTTCCCGGAGTTTTCTCTCACCTTCATGGGAGCCCTTTAAGCTGTTGCATCATGTCAGCCATGGACGGAGTTGTGGAAGGCTGAGAGCTGCTCCCCACGATTCCTCACAGCACACACACAGCAGCACAATTTTCATAGGCTTTGAGGGTTGTTCAGCTCCATTTTAACACAGAAATCAGAATGAAAATGACCAAAAGGCAACCATTCTGATTTTGTGATTGTCTTTGAGGGGGTTCCCTTATTTGGGCATTTGTGCTAAATGCAGGACATTTTTGATACACCTAGTGAAGGGGAATTATTTCTAGGCAGAAGTGCCAATGTGTGGAAGCTTATGGGTGAGAAGGAACAAAAATGTACAGGTCTGTGGTTCAAAACACTAGATGGAATGAACTGGACTTAAGGCAGAAGTGTTCCTGCTGACCAGAATAATTGCAGTTTAAGATATTCTCCAAGGTAGTATTTATTTGAGAAGAGGATGTAGAACCACTTAGGAGGCATGGGCAATAAGTAGCATGAAGATGTCACACATTCTGCAGATCCAGAGACTAACTGCAATGCCAGAAACTTAAGGACAGTTATGGAGGTCAAATCATCTGAGAAAATCAGCTAAAGTAATGAATCTGGAAATCCTATACGCACGTGAAATTGTTTCACACTTTGCATTTCAGAAGGGGATATCCGAATTGTAATGCGCAAGTAGATCCTGCAAGCTGTACATAATGACATCATCAGATCTATGACACGGTGATAAACGTTAGTTGTTGTTAGTCTGTAACAAAGTACACTTCTCTGTTCCAAACGTCCTGCTACCTTCTAGAGTTTGGTATTGTTACAGCTGACAAGTGCCACAAGGCTAAGTGCAAACCGTCGCTGAATGTATTTAATGCTCTGCACTTCTACAATTTCCCACAAACATATTAGTGCAGCATTCAGCATAATGCTTTACAATACCAGTGATTTCCGATCGGGATTCAATTCCTGTTGCTGTCTGTAAGGAGTGTGTACATTCTTCCCGTGATAGGGTGGGTTTCCTCCAGGTTCTCTAGTTTCCTCCCACATTCCAGATGCATCCTGGTTGTCGTGGTAGTTAACAGTGTTATTCCTATGCCACTCTCAGATGGGAGATTTTACATACTGTACAAGCAGTTCAGTTGAGTGTCCTGCAGGCTGACACTCTGGTGTGCTCTGCACAATCCCTCAGTAATGAGCACCACACCAGTTAAGGTTAATTTGTTGTCTGCATGCTATAATGGCACCAGAAGCATGGCAGTACCTGTTGCCTGCCCCCAGCACATAAGACCATAAGACATAGAAACAGAAATAGGCCATTTGGCCCATCGAGTCTGCTTCACCATTCAATCATGTCTGGCCATTTTTTTCTCCTCCTCAGTCCTGCTCTTGGCCTTCTCCCCATAACCTTTGATGCCATGTCCAATCAAGAACATATCAAGCTCTGCCTTAAATACACCCAGCTACCTGGCCTCCACAGCTGCCTGAGGTAATAAACTCTACAAGTTCACCACTCTCTGGCTAAAACAATTTCTCTGCATTTCTGTTTTAAATGGACGCCCCACTACTCTGAAGCTGTGCCCTCTTGTCCTAGGCTCCCTCACAATGGGAAAGATCCCCCCTCATCCTTCTAAATTCCAGTGAGTACAGACCCAGATCTATCAAACATTCCTCGTATAATAACCTTTTCATTCCCAGGATCATCCTTGTGAACCTCCTCTGAATCCTCTCCAATGCCAGCACATCTTTCCTTAGATGAGGAGCCTAAAACCTTATAAATCCTCAGCATCACATCCCTCTTTTTGTATTCTAGACCTCTTGAAATGAATGCTAACATTGCATTTGCCTTCCTCACCATCGACTCTACCTGCAAGTTAACCTTTAGGGTGTTCTTCACAAGGACTCCCATCTGTTTGCATCTCAGATTTTGGATTTTCTCCCCATTTAGAAAATAGTCTGCACATTTATTTCTGCTACCAATGTACATGACTATGAATTCTCCAGCATTGTATTTCATTTGCCACTCTCTTGCCCATTCCCCTAATCTGTCTAAGTCCTTCTGCAGTCTACCTGTTTCCTCAACGCTACCTGGCTCTCTGCCAATCTTTGTATCATCTGCAAACTTGGCAACAAAGCCATCTATTCCATCATCTAAAACATTTATATACAACAAAAAAAGTTGTCCCAAGTTTGTCCTATCCTGTCCTGTGTCACCAAGTACTCCATAACCTCATCCTTAACAATTGACTCCCACATCTTCCCAACCACTGAGGTCAGGCTAACTGGTCTATAATTTTCTGTCTGCTGCCTTCCTCTTTTTTTAAAGAGTGGGGAGACATTTGCAACTTTCCAGTCCTCTGACACTATGCCAGAGTCCAATGATTTAGAAAGATCATTGGTAATGCCTCCACAATCTCTAACATATCTCTTTCAGACTCGAGGGCACAGTTCATCTGGTCTGGGTGACTTATGTACCCTCAGGTCTTTCAGTTTTGTGAACACCTTCTCCCTTGTAATTGTAACTGCACTCACTTCTCTTCCCTCACACCCTTCAACACCTGGCACACTGCTAGTGTCTTCCACAGTGAAGACTGATGCAAAATACTCATTTAGTTCATCTGCCATCTCCTTGTCCCCTGTTATTATTTCTCTGGCCTCATTTTCTAGCAGTCCTATATCCATTCTCATTTACTTTTTGCATACTTGAAAAAGCTTTGACTATCCACCTTGATATTGTTTGCTAGTTTGCTTTCATGGTTCATCTTTTCCCTCCCAATGTTTCTTTTAATTCTTCTTTGTAGGTTGTTACAAGCTTCCCAATCCTGTGTCTTCCCACTAATTTTTGCTTTGTTGTATGCCCTCTCGTTTGCCTTTACATTGGCTTTGATTTCCCTTGTCAGCTACGGTTGTACTATTTTGTCATTTGAGTATTTCTTTATTTTTGGAATACATGTATCCTGCACCTTCCTCATTTTTCCCAGAAACTCATGCCACTGTTGCTCTTATGTCATCTGTATGAGCTTCTCCTTCCAATTTACTTTGGCCTCCTCTCTCATACCACTGTAATTTCCTTTACTCCACTGTAATACTGCTCTGTCAGACTTTACTTTCTCCCTATCAAATTTCAAGTTGAAATTTCACAGTCACATCTTCTGACTTTGTTGAAGCAAGTGTCGCATTTCACTGTATGCTTCAATCTTTCAGTGTACATGTGACAAATAAAGCTATTCTTAAATCTTTAAACAAGACGAGGTACAAACGGAAAGGAAAGTGTCAGTAACAATTTTCAGGCAAAGAGGTTTCACTGGATTTATTTGGAAACATTATTTGTTCAAGTTATGGATCATTAACCATCTAGGTCCACAATTGACCATTCCATAGTCACCTCCATGTTGTTGAGGTGTGCAGTTTTGCATGATTTTTAGATTCTCTGAAGAAAATGAAGTGGATTTCAGCTCTGCTTCTGTCCTTTGGGATTTTTCTTTGACTTGAGGCCTTTTTATGTTGTATTAAATATTCAGAAGTTCTCATTATAACAAGAAACATGGTAGCCCAGTGGCCACTAAATAATGGGAGGCAGCATGATGGTATGAAAGTTAATTAACACGTTATGTTCCCAGGAGCTTAGCAAATACTGAAAAAAAAGCAAACCCCCTACTTCAAATGCTTTATGGATCCTTTTTTAAAAATAACTCTCAGTAGAAGGGTTCAACTAGTGAATTTTTTTGTTTGGAAAGAAAGGAATTGAAAACGATTAAGGTAATGTTGAGAAATGGTCAAGTCAAGTTTCCATCAAGTTCAAGTTTAATTGTCATTCAACCATGCACATGTATACAGTCAAATGAAACAGTGTGCCTCTGGGGCCAAGGTGCAAAACACAATGCCAACAGTCACACACAGTACTTAGCACATTGCACATAGGATATTAAGCACATATACAGTAGTTATGATAGCTGAGAAACATACAGTCACACAAAAATATAGCCCAAATCCCTAAGTGACCTGGTCTGTAGATTGTTAGTATATGGGATGTTGTCTTGGAGCTATGTTTCTGCAAGAACAAGCACGTAGCAGTTCCCCATCAAGGGCTCATGCAGCACCAATGAATGCAGTCTAGTTTGTCTTCCACCGAGCAAACACTAGAGAGTAGCACTGATAGGAGTGGCTGGTCACCAACCCAGCAAGGTCTCCAGTGCACTTGCTGTGCCTCTGCTCTCTCCCACATCACCTTTAGCATCTCTGCACTGGGTGGCATGAGAGCCTGGTCCGAGCAACAATCAGAGCCTCACTGCTGGTCTTGCCAATAAACCAATTAATCAGCAATGTCCAACAGGGTCTTGCAAACACAAGAAAAAGTCCAAGGCAATCATTTGCACCTTTTGTTGGGCCACGCACTGCCTCTGTGCACCGCTCCCAATGCCTTCTTCCTTGGGTGGCTGTTACGGGCAACAACATGGTATGCACAACATCCAGCTCCACTGCTACCCAGTAACTTACTCATGGGGTAGACCTGTAGTACTTGGTGTTCTTAATATCCAGCAGTGTCCTGTGATCGTAAGAAAGACGTAAAGGATGAACAGTTGTACTCGGAGAGGCTGCTGCTACTGAGCGCACCACCATCCTACTGGAAGTTGGAGAGCAGGAGAAAAAAGAAATACCTCACTATTTACCTTCGATGAAACTTCGAGATTTTTCTGTAAATAAATCTGTATACTGTATCCTGAAAGCAGGATCTCCCAGTGGCCACACATTTTAATTCCATGTCCCATTCCCATTCTGATATGTCTATCCATGGCCTCCTCTACTGTCAAGATGAAGCCACACTCAGGTTGGAGGAACAACACATTATGTACCGTCTGGGTAGCCTCCAACCTGATGGCATGAACATTGACTTCTCTAACTTCCATTAATGACCCTCCTCCCCTTCTTACCCCATCCCTGATATAATTAGTTTTTTCCCCCCTCCTTTTTTTCCCTCTCTTTCTGCCCATCACTCTGCCTGTTCTCCATCTCCCTCTGGTGCTCCCCTCCCCCTTTCTTTCTCCCTAGACCTTCCGTCCCATGATCCTTTCCCTTCTCCAGCTCTGTATCCCTTTTGCCAATCACCTTTCCGCTCTCAGCTTCACCCCACCCCCTCCGGTCTTCTCCTATCATTTTGCATTTTCCCCTCCCCCTCCTACTTTCAAATCTCTTACTATCTTTCCTTTCAGTTAGTCCTGACGAAGGGTCTCGGCCCGAAACGTCGACAGCGCTTCTCCCTATAGATGCTGCCTGGCCTGCTGCGTTCCACCAGCATTTCGTGTGTGTTGCTTGAATTCCCAGCATCTGCAGATTTCCTTGTGTTTGTCCATATACTGTACTTGGTTTGAGTCAGAAATTCAGTGGGTAAGTAGATAGGTGAAAGTACAAGCAGAAGCTGCTGGAATCTTTCAGCAGGTCAGATAATCTTTCTCCACAGGCTCTGCCTGACCTCCAGTTTGTTTCTAACATTTTGGGGTTTTATTTCAGATTTCAAGCCTCTGCTGCATTTTTTTATTGCTAATCGTAAAAGCAGACAGTGGTTAAAAAAAGCTATTTTTTCCAACTTTTTAAAAAAAATCATGCTATGGAAGTCTGGAAAACAGGTAAAATTAACAAACCTCTGCATATTTGATTTGAATAGACTTGTTATCTTTCCAGTCCTGAAAGAACAACATGTATCACTTCAAAACCTTGCGCAGAAATGACAAGCTGAAACTGCTAGTATTAGGACAAACACTGAATGTGAATGCATAGGTAAACGAGTGTTGAGGTAGGCAATTGCAAGTATCGACAAACAAACAGCAGGCCAACTCTGCTGCATTCATGTTGTCCAGAGGCTATCAGAAATGGATTATACTGAATAATTTTAACCAGGAGTTGATCCACTTCAAATCTCGCTGACGACTGTAAACACTGAAAGGATTTTATCTGAAAAGCAGAAGGAACAAATTGACAAACAGTAGTAGAGTTATACCTACTGCAGATTATAAGACCATAAAATATAGGAGCTGAATTAGGCCATTTGGCCCATTGACCAGCCATTTCATCATGGCTGATCCAATTCCCTCTCAGCCCCAATCACCTGGCTTCTCCTCACATCCCTTCATGACCTGACTAATCAAGAATCTATCAATCTCTACCTTAAATCTACCCAATGACTTGGCCTTCACAGCTACCTGTGGCAACAAATTCCACGGATTCAGCACTCTCTGGCTGAAGAAATTCCTTCTCATCTCCATTTTAAATGGACGTCCGGCTATTCTAAGGCTGTGCCCTCTGGTCTTAGACTCCCCCACCATAGAAAACATCCTCTCCACATCCACTCTATCGAGGCCTTTCACCATTCGATAGTTTTCAATGAGATTCCCCCCTCATTCTTCTGAATTCCAGTGAGTACAGGCCCAGAGCCACCAAACGCTCCTCATATAATAAGCCTTTCATTTTCGTGAACCTCCTTTGAACCTTCTCCAATGTTAGCACATCCTTCCTTAGATAAGGGGCCTAAAACTGCTCACGGTGCTCCAAGTGAGGGATTTGGCCAAGCACCAATCCAGAAGGATGAGATGCTTCTGGAATCATACACTCAAATTCCCTTTGCACATTTCAAATGGGTGAATCTCCTCAAAGAACTGCAAGTTCAATATTAACTAGTTAAAAACCAAGGCCACACCATTCTTCTCAACTTCCACAGCAGGGGCTTCCACACAGGATGTCTGCAAATCTGTTATCCTGCCACCACACACAGCCTGGCGGTTGAAGGTATCATTCAGAAATAGTCATTGCTTGTGACATAGATGCATGGAATAAACAAATCTTTTGTCTCTGCACAGTTTGAGGCATCTTTCTCCTGCATTCATGTTTTATTTAAACGCAGTACCACTTTGCCCAACATAATCTAACTTTGTTGGATAGATCTTGCTATTTACTTTGCCTCTGGTATTCATGCACACACAATAAATGGGAAATGTCAATGTAATTTTGTTTCAAGTCACTTGATGATAAAGCAGAAGTGGTCATACTGATAAAGGTACAAACGTAATTGCTAGTGCTACTCTTAAGGTATAGTAAATTGCCACAATAATGAGGAAAGCAACGTGGTAGAATTCAACACAACATGGGATGTCCAAATAATGATGAAATAGACAGATGGATGCTGAACGTGATTCCTTGCCATTCACTATTTCACTGCCACTGTTTTATATTCCATAAGCATACTACGATTTTCCCAGTGCTTACAAAATCAGATCCTCAGCAATGGACCATCGAAGTATTTTACACATGCAGGGGCATTTTCAAGTCAGAGCTGCTCCACAGGCTGTTTTCATCCAATGCATGCAGTACTTTCTTCTTCTGACTACCAACCCAGGAGTAATCCCCTCGCTATCACACGCCTAATATAGGGGCTGATGACGAAGGAGAATGCAAAAATCGTTCTCATCCCAACAATTAGAACTGGAATTAGAATTGGTTTATTGTTCTCACATGCACCAAGATTCAGAGAAAAGCATTTGTTTGCAAGTCATCCGGACAGATCATTTGATGCATAAGTTCATCGGGGAGGTATAAAGGAAAATAGAATACAGAATAAAGTGTTCTGTTCAAAAGAAAGTTGCTCTTATAATCTCCTGTTGGTTTGATTCTATTGCATTAGGTGAGGCAGTACAATGAAATGCCTCAATATTGGGTGGTGCTGTAGCATAGTGGTTAGCACAACACTTCACAGTACCACTGACCTGGGTTCAATTCCCACCACTGCCTGTAACTAGTCTGTACATTCTCCCTGTGAATGTGTAGGTTTCCTCTGGGTGTTTCCATTTCCTCTGACAGTTCAAAGACGTACCACTTCACACTTACCTGGGCTGAACTCCATCTGCCACTTCTCAGCCCAGTTTTGCATCCTATCAATGTCCCGCTGTAACCTCTGACAGCCCTCCACACTATCCACAACACCTCCAACCTTTGTGTCATCAGCAAACTTACTAACCCATTTCCCCCCACTTTCTCATCCTGGTCATTTATAAAAATCACAAAGAGAAGGGGTCCCAGAACAGATCCCTGAGTCACCAACCTCCATGCAGAATATAACCCATCTGCAACCACTCTTTGCCTTCGGTGGGCAAGCCAATTCTGGATTCACAAAGCAAGGCCCCCTTGGATCCCATGCCTCCTTACTTTCTCAATAAGCCTTGCATAGGGTACCTTATCAAATGCCTTGCTGAAATCCACATACACTACATCAACGATTCTACCTTCATTAATGTGTTTAGTCACATCCTCAAAAAATTAAATCAGGCTTGTAAGGTACGACTTGCCTTTGACAAAGCCATGCTGATTATTCCTAATCATATTATGCCTCTCCAAATGTTAATAAATCCTGCCTCTCAGGATCTTCTCCATCAACTTACCAACCACTGAAGTTAGACTCACTGGTCTATAATTTCCTGGGCCATCCCTACTCCCTTTCTTGAATAAGAGAACAACATCTGCAACCCTCCAATCCTCCGGAACCTCTCCCGTCCCCATTGATGATGCAAAGATCATCGCCAGGGGCTCAGCAATCTGGGATATAGCTCATCCGGTCCTGGTGACTTATCCAACTTGATGCTTTCCAAAAACTCCAGCACATCCTCTTTCTTAATGCCTATATATTCAAACTTTTTAGTCCATTGTAAGTCATTCCTACAATTGCCAAGGTCCCTTTCCATAGAAATTACAGAAGCAAAGTATTCATTAAGTACTCTGCTATCTTCTCCAGTTCATACACACTTTTCCACTGTTACACTTGATTGGTCCTATTCTCTCATGTCTTATCCTCTTGCTCTTCACATACTTGTAGAATGCCTTGGGGTTTTCCTTAATCCCACTCACCAAGGCCTTCTCATGACCCCTTCTGGCTTTCCTATTTTCTTTCTTAAACTCCCTCCTGCTAGCCTTTTAATTTTCTAGATCTCTATCATTACCTAGTTTTTTGAGCCTTTCGGAAACTTTTCCTTTCTTCTTGACTAGATTTTCAACAACCTTTGTACAGCATGGTTCCTGTACCCTACCATCCTTTTCCTGTTTCATTAGAACATACCTACATCATACTAAGTATGTACATCATGCTAAGATCCCCTGAACATTTGCCACATTTCTGCTGCACATTTCCCTGAGAACATCTGTTCTCAACTTATGCTTCCAAGTTCCTGCCTGATAACTTCATATTTCCCCTTACTCCAATTAAACGTTTTTCTAACTTGCCATAGAACATAGAACATAGAATAATACAGCACAGTACAAACCCTTCGGCCCACAATGTTGTGCCAACCCTTAAACCCTGCCTCCCATATAACCCCCCACCTTAAATTCCTCCATATACCTGTCTAGTAGTCTCTTAAACTTTACTAGTGTATCTGCCTCCACCACTGACTCAGGCAGTGCATTCCACGCACCAACCACTCTCTGAGTAAAAAATTTTCCTCAAATATCCCTGTCTTGTATGAGCAGTGGTGCCCCGGGGAAGAGGCATTGGCTGTCCACTTTATCTATGCCTCTTAATATCTTGTACACCTCTATCATGTCTCCTCTCATCCTCCTTCTCTCCAAAGAGTAAAGCCCTAGCTCCCTTAATCTCTGATCATAATGCATACTCTCTAAACCAGGCTGCATCCTGGTAAATCTCCTCTGTACCCTTTCCAATGCTTCCACATCCTTCCTATAGTGAGGTGACCAAAACTGGACACAGTACTCCAAGTGTGGCCTAACCAGAGTTTTATACAGATACATCATTACATTGCATCTCTTAAACTCTATCTCTCGATGTATGAAAGCTAACACCCCATAAGCTTTCTTTACTACCCTATCTACCTGTGAGGCAACTTTCAGGGATCTGTGGATATGTACCCCCGGATCCCTCTGCTCCTCCACACTACCAAGTATTCTGCCATTTACTTTGTACTGTGCCTTGGAGTTTGACCTTCCAAAGTGCACCACCTCACACTTCTCCGGATTGAACTCCATCTGCCACTTCTCAGCCCACTTCTGCATCCTATCAATGTCTCTCTGCAATCTTTGACAATCCTCCACACTATCCATAACACCACCAACCTTTGTGTTGTCTGCAAACTTGCCAACCTACCCTTCTACTCCCACATCCAGGTCGTTAATAAAAATTCTGAAAAGTAGGGGTCCCAGAACCGATCCTTGTGGATCCTTAACACAAAGTACACTGCAGATGCTGTGGTCAAATCAACACACTACAAACAAGCTGGATGAACTCAGCAGGTCGGGCACCATCCGTTGAAAGGAGCAGTCAACGTTTTGGGCCAAGACCCTTCGTCAAGATCCACCCTTGTGGATCCTTGTCTGTTCCTATCCTCTCCAATGCTATGGTAAAGGAGATAGAATTATGATCACTATCTCCAAAATTCTCTCCCACTGAGAGATCTGACACCTGACCAGGTTCATTTCCCAATACAAGATCAAGTACAGCCTCTCCTCTTGTAGGCTTATCTACATATTGTGTCAGGAAACCTTCCTGAACACACCTAATAAACTGCACCCCATCTAAACCCCTTTCTCTGGGGAGATGCTGATCAATATGAAGGAAATTAAAATATCCCACCATAACAACCCTGTTATTATTACACCTTTCCAGGATCTGTCTCCCTATCTGCTCCTTGATGTCCCTGTTACTATTGGGTGGCCTATAAAAAACACCCAGTAAAGTTATTGACCCCTTCCTGTTCCTAACCTCCACCCACAGAGACTCCGTAGACAATCCCTCCATGAGTCTCTCCTTCTCTGCAGTCGTGACACTATCTCTGATCAACAGTGCCATGTCCCCACTTCTTTTGCCTCCCTCGTTCCTCTCTGTCCTTTCTGAAACATCTAAAGCCTGCCACTCTAAGTAGCCATTCCTGCCCTGATCCATCCAAGTCTCTGTAATGGTCACAACATTATAGATAGATAGATAGATAGATAGATACTTTATTCATCCCCATGGGGAAATTCAACTTTTTTCCAATGTCCCATACACTTGTTGTAGCAAAACTAATTACATACAATACTTAACTCAGTAAAAAAAATGATATGCATCTAAATCACTATCTCAAAAAGCATTATAGCTCCAAGTACTGATCCACGTTCTCAGCTCATCTGCTTTGTTCATGATACTCATAGAAACATAGAAACGTAGAAAACCTACAGCACAATACAGGCCCTTTGGCCCACAAAGCTGTACCAAAAATGTCCCTATCTTAGAAATTACTAGACTTCCCTATAGTCCTCAATTTTTCTAAGCACCATGTACCTATCTAAAAGTCTCTTAAAAGACCCTATCGTATCCGCCTCCACCACCGTTGCAGGCAGCCCATTCCACACACTCACCACTCTCCGAGTAAAAAACTTACCCCTGACATCTCCTCTGTACCTACTCCCCAGTACCTTAAACATGTGTCCTCTTGTGGCAACCATTTCAGCCCTGGGAAAAAGCCTCTGACGATACACATGATCAATGCCTTTCATCATCTTAATGGTCACCTCTCATCCTCCGTCGCTCCAAGGAGAAAAGGCCGAGTTCACTCAACCTATTTTCATAAGGCATGCTCCCCAATCCAGGCAACATCCTTGTAAATCTCCTCTGCACCCTTTCTATGGTTTCCACATCCTTCCTGTAGTGAGGCGACCAGAACTGAGCACAGTACTCCAAGTGGGTTCTGACTAGTGTCCTATATAGCTGCAACATTACCTCTCGGTTCCTAAACTCAATTCCACGATTGGTGAAGGCTAATATATCATACGCCTTATTAACCACAGAGTCAACCTGCACAGCTGCTTTGAGTGTCCTATGGACTCGGACCCCAGGATCCCTCTGATCCTTCACACTGCCAAGAGTCTTACCATGAATATTATATTCTGCCATCATACTTGACCTAATAAAATGAACCACTTCATACTTATCTGGGTTGAACTCCAACTGCCACTTCTCAGCCCAGTTTTGCATCCTATCAATGTCCTGCTGTAACCTCTGACAGAGCTCCACACTATCCACAGCACCCCCAACCTTTGTGTCATCAGCAAATTTACTAACCCATCCCTCCACTTCCTCATCCAGGTCATTTATAAAATTCACAAGGACCAGGGGTCCCAGAACAGATCCCTGAGGCACACCACTGGTCACCAACCTCCATACAGAATATGACCTGTCTACAACCACTCTTTGCCTTCTGTGGGCAAACCAGTTCTGGATCCACAAAGCAATGTCTCCTTGGATCCCATGCCTCCTTACTTTCTCAATAAGCCTTGCATAGGGTACCTTATCAAATGCCTTGCTGAAATCCATATACATTACATCTACTATTCTTCCTTCATTAATGTGTTTAGTCACATCCTCAAAAAATTCAATCAAGCTTGTAAGGCACGACCTGCCCTTGACAAAGCCATGTTGACTACTCCTAATCATATTATACCTCTCCAAATGTTCATAGATCCTGCCTCTCAGGATCTTCTCCATCAACTTACCAACCACTGAGGTAAGACTCACTGGTCTATAATTTCCTGGGCTATCTCTACTCCCTTTTTTGAATAAAGGAACAACATCCGCAACCCTACAATCCTTCAGAACCTCTCCCGTCCCCATTGATGATGCAAAGATCATCGCCAGAGGCTCAGCAATCTCTTCCCTCACCACCCACAGTAACCTGTGGATTGCTACCTGTGCCATGTGCGAGTGAGGCAAGGAACAGGAGGATTATAAAGATTAATACGTGGCTGAGAGGATGGTGCAAGAGGGAGGGCTTCAGGTTTGTAGATAATTGGGCCTTGTTCCAGGGAAGGTGGGATCTGTTCCGAAGGGATGGTTTACACCTGAACTGGAGCGGTACTAACATTCTTGCAGGGAAGTTTGCTAGAGCTTCTTGGGGGGGGTTTAAACTAAATTTGCAGGGGGCGGGGATCCAGAATGTGAGAGAGGATAGCGAGAGGAGAATAAAGGACAGGTGGGGACTACACGGTTCCGGAATATTAAGTGTGTAGTAGAGGAAGGTGGGGTGGAACAAGTGATAAGGAGGACTCGTGTACAGAGGGATGGTCTGACGGAATATGGAGTTAAATGTGTTGAAAGAATAAGTAAATGTAGGAAGGACAACAAAATTCTAGGGGCGTATAGCCCGATGGGAGTTCGGGGAGCTGGGTTAAGCACAATAGGCAGCGATTCAAACAGAGAGAGGAGAAATGGGTTAAAAATTCTATATCTGAATGCACGAAGTGTCAGGAATAAGGCGGATGAGCTTGAAGCCCAGGTGCGAATGGGTAACTATGATGTTGTTGGGATAACGGAGACATGGCTGCAGGGAGATCAGACCTGGGAAATGAATGTACAAGGGTATACGTGCTATCGTAGGGACAGAAATGTGGGCAGAGGGGGTGGGGTGGCCCTGTTGGTGAGGAATGAGATTCAGTCCTTTGCAAGGAGGGACATAGGGTCAGGAGAAGTAGAGTCTGTGTGGATAGAACTGAGGAACAGTAAGGGCAAAAGGACCCAAATGGGTGTTGTCTACAGGCCACCAAACAGTAGCATGGATATTGGGTGCAAGTTGAATAGGGAGTTAACATTGGCATGTGGCAAAGGTAATGTCGCAGTAGTTATGGGGGATTTCAACATGCAGGTGAACTGGGAGAATCAGGTTGGTGCTGGACCACAGGATAGGGAGTTTGTAGAGCGCCTACAGGATGCATTCTTGGAACAGCTTGTACGAGAGCCGACCAGGGACAAGACTATTCTGGATTTAGTGTTATGTAATGAACAGGATTTGATAAGCGATCTCGCAGTAAAGGAGCCATTAGGAGGTAGTGATCACAATATGATAAGCTTTTATCTGTAATTTGAGAAGGATAAGGGCAGCTCGGAGGTGTCAGTGTTGCAGTTGAACAGGGGAAACTATGGGGAGGAGCTGGCCAAAGTTGACTGGACGGATAGCCTAGCAGAAAAGACAGTGGAACAGCAAAGGCAGGTATTCTTGGGAATAATGCACAAGGTGCAAAATCAGTTCATCCCCCAGAGAATGAAGGATTCAAAGGGGGGAAAGGGGCCTCAGTGGTTGACAAAGGAAGTCAGAGACTGCATAGCATTAAAAAAAAGGAAATATGACAGAGCTAAGGTGAGTGGGAGGACAGATGATTGGGAAGTTTTTAAGGAACAACAGAACTTAACTAAAAAGACAATACGGGGAGAAAAAATGAGGTACGAACACAAGCTAGCCAGGAATATAAAGGAAGATAGCAAAAGTTTTTTTAGGTATGTGAAGAGAAAGAAGATAGTTAAGAACAATGTTGGGCCCTTGAAGAATGAATTGGGTGAAATTGTTATGGGAAACAGAGAAATGGCAGAAGAATTTAATGAGTACTTTAGATCTGTTTTCACTAAGGAAGACACAAGCAATCTCCCAGATGTATGGATGGGCCAAGGACATAGGGTAACAGAGGAAATGAAACAGATTGACATTCGGAAGGAAACGGTGATGAGAAGACTGATGGGACTGAAGGCTGACAAATCCCCAGGTCCAGATGGTCTGCACCCTAGGGTACTAAAGGAGGTGGCTCTGGAAATTGCGGATGCATTGGTAATCATTTTCCAATGTTCCTTAGATTCAGGATCAGTTCCTGAGGATTGGAGAATGGCTAATGTTATCCCACTTTTTAAGAAAGGAGGGAGGGAGAAAACAGAGAACTATCGACCTGTCAGCCTGACATCGGTGGTGGGAAAGATGCTAGAGTCCATTATTAAGGGTGAAATAGTGGCATATCTAGATAGCAGTGATAGGATTGGGCCAAGCCAGCATGGATTTACCAAGGGTAAATCATGCTTGACTAATCTGTTGGAGTTTTTCGAGGATGTAACCAGGAAGTTAGACGGGGGAGATCCAGTGGATGTAGTGTACCTCGATTTTCAGAAGGCATTTGATAAGGTCCCACATAGAAGATTGGTGGGTAAAATCAAAGCTCAGGGCATCAGGGGGAAGGCATTGACATGGATAGAAAACTGTTTGGCAGATAGAAAGCAAAGGGTAGCGGTGAATGGGTGTTTCTCGGAATGGCAGGTGGTGACTAGTGGGGTGCCACAGGGCTTGGAATTGGGACCACAGCTGTTTACCATTTACGTTAACGATTTGGATGAAGGCATAGAAAATAACATCAGCAAATTTGCTGATGATACTAAGCTGGGTGGCAGTGTGACATGTGATGAGGATGTTAGGAGAATTCAAGGTGACTTGGATAGGCTGGGTGAGTGGGCAGATACTTGGCAGATGGCGTTTAATGTGAATAAATTGAGGTTATCCACTTTGGGAGTAAGAACAGGAAGGCAGATTATTATCTGAACGGTATAGAGTTGGGTAAGGGAGTAATACAAAGAGATCTCGGAGTCCTTGTTCATCAGTTACTGAAGGTGAATAAGCAAGTGCAGCAGGCAGTGAAGAAGGCTAATGGAATGTTGGCCTTTATTACAAATGGGAATTGAGTACAAGAGCAAGGAAATCCTCTTGCATTTGTACAGAGCCCTGGTGAGACCACACCTGGAGTATTGTGTACAGTTTTGGTCTCCAGGGTTAAGGAAGGACATCCTGGCTGTAGAGGAAGTGCAGCGTAGATTCACGAGGTTAATTCCTGGGATGTCTGGACTGTCTTATGCAGAGAGGTTAGAGAGACTGGGCTTGTACACGCTGGAATTAAGGAGATTGAGAGGGGATCTGATTGAAACATATAAGATTATTAAGGGATTGGACAAGATAGAGGCAGGAAATATGTTCCAGATGCTGGGAGAGTCCAGTACCAGAGGGCATGGTTTGAGAATAAGTGGTAGGTCATTTAGGACAGAGTTAAGGAAAAACTTCTTCTCCCAGAGAGTTGTGGGGGTCTGGAATGCACTGCCTCAGAAGGTAGTGGAGGCCAATTCTCTGGATGCTTTCAAGAAGGAGCTAGATAGGTATCTTATGGATAGGGGAATCAAGGGATATGGGGACAAGGCAGGAACTGGGTATTGATAGGAATTGATCAGCCATGATCTCAAAATGGCGGAGCAGGCTCGAAGGGCCGAATGGTCTACTTCTGCACCTATTGTCTATTGTCTATTGTCTATTTCATCCGGTCCCGGTGACTTATCCAACTTGATGCTTTCCAAAAGCTCCAGCATATCCTCTTTCTTAATATCTACATGCTCAAGCTTTTCAGTCTGCTGCCAGTTAGCACTACAATCACCAAGATCCTTTTCCATAGTGAATACTGAAGTAAGGTATTCATTAAGTACCTCTGCTATTTCCTCTGGTCCATACACACTTTCCTCTGTCACACTTGATAGGTCTTATTTTTTCACGTCTTATCCTCTTGCTCTTCACATGCTTGTAGAATGCCTTGGAGTTTTTCTTAATCCTGTCTGCCAAGGCTTTCTCATGGCCCCTTCTGGCTCTCTTAATTTCCTTTTTAAGTTCCTTCTTGTTAGCCTTATAATCTTCTAGATCCCTAACATTACCTAATTCTCTGAACCTTCTGTAAGTTTTTCTTTTCTTCTTGACTAGATTTACTACAGCCTTTGTACACCATGGTTCCTGTACCCTACCATAACTTCCCTGTCTCATTGGAATGTACCTGTGCAGAACTGCACACAAATATCCCCTGAACATTTGCCACATTTCTTCCGTACTTTCCCCTGAGAACATCTTTCCCAATTTAAGCTTCCGATTTCCTGCCTGATAGCCTCATAATTCCCCTTATTCCAATTGAATACTTTTCTAACTTGTCTGTACCTATCTCTCTCCAATGCTATTGTAAAAGAGATAGAATTATGATCACTATCTCAAAAATGCACTCCCACTGTGAGATCTGACACCTGACCAGGTTCATTTCCCAATACCAAATCAAGTACAGTGTCTCCTCTTGTAGACTTAGCTACATATTGTGTCAAGAAACCTTCCTGAACACACCTGACAAACTCCATCCCATCTGAACCCCTCACTCTAGGGAGATGACAATTGATATTTGGGAAATTAAAATCTCCCATCACCATATCTCTCATATTATTACACCTTTCCAGGATCTGTTTCCTCATCTGCTCCTCGATATCCCTGTTACTATTGGGTGGCCTATAAAAAACACCCAGTAAAGTTATTGACCCCTTCCTTTTCCTAACCTCCACCCACAGAGACTCTGTAGAAAATCCCTCCATGACCGTCCACCTTTTCTGCAGACGTGACACTATCCCTGATCAACAGTACCACGCCCCCACCTCTTTTGCCTCCTTCGGTCCTCTCTGTCATTTCTGAAACATCTAAAACCCAGCTCTTGAAGTAACCATTCCTGTCCCTGAGCCATCCAAGTCTCTGTAATGGCCACCAACATCATAGCTCCTTGCATTAAATAGGCACATCTCAAACCGTCAGCCTGAGGGTTTCCCTGCTCTATCACCTGCCTATCCTCCCCTCACACTATCTACAAGCTTTCACGATTTATGAGCCAACTGCCCCTTCCTCCTTCTCTTCAGTTTGGTTCCCACCCCCCAAGCGATTCCAGTTTAAACTCTCCCCAATAACCATAGTAAACCTCCCTGCCAGGATATTGGTCCCCCTCAGATTCAAGTGCAACCCGTCCTTTTTGTATAGGTCACTCCAGCCCCAAAAGAGGTCCCAATGATCCAGAAATCTGAATCCCTGCCCACTGCTCTAATCCCTCAGCCATGCATTTATCCTCCACCTCACTCTATTCCTATACTCACTGTCACGTGGCACAGGCAATAATCACAGGATTACTACCTTCAAGGTTCTGCTTCTCAACTTCCTTCCTAACTCCCTGTAGTCTGCTTTCAGGACCTCTTCCCTTTTCCTACCTATGTTGTTGGCACCAATATGTATCACAACCTCTGGCTGTTCACCTTCCCACTTCAAGATATCATGGATGCAATCAGAAACATCCAGGACCCTGGCACCTGGGAGGCAAATACCATCCGTGTTTCTGTCCTGTCTCTACAGATCGCCTTTCTGACCCCCTAACTATAGAGTCCCCTGTCTCCGCTGCCATCCTCTTCCTTTCCCTACCCTTCTGAGTCACGGGGCCAGACTCTGTGCCAGAGGCACGGCCACTGTTGCTTCCCCCAGGTAGGCCGTACCCCCCAACAGTGCTCAAACAGGAGTACTTATTGTTAAGGGGGACAGCCACAGGGGTACTCTCTAGTATGTGGCTTTTGCCCTTCCCTCTCCTGACTGTTACCCACGTATCTGTCTCCGAAGGCCCTGGTGTGACTACCTGCCTATAGCTCCTCTCTACCAACAACTCACTTTCCCTGACCAGACGAAGGTCATCGAGCTGCATCTCCAATTCTCTAAAGTGGTCTCTAGGAAGCTGCGGCTCGACGCACGCGGCACAGATGTGGCCATCCGGGAGGCTGGGAGTCTCCTGGACATCCCACCTCTGACACCGAGCACAGAACACCGGCCTCACAGACATACTTCCTATTCCTGTTCTTCACAAGTAACTTAACTCGCCTCGACCCATTATCGCCGAAGCCCCGTTGAACCAAAGCCCTCCTACTCTGGCTCCCTCTACTCCGTCGCCTGCTCCTTCAACATCTGCTCTATAAAGCTGTCTTCTTTTTATACTCTTCCCACCGGTCTAACTCACCGGCATCCACGCACCTGTGCAGACGTGCCTCGATCAAGTTGGAGTCTGATATCTGGGGACTAGGCCTGTCTGAGTGTCTGAGTGAGAGGGTGAGATAGGAAAGGAAATAGTTTTGATGCTGTTATCTTGTTTCGTTGTTGTTTGTATGTTCTGTGCAATATGGTGGGCATGCTGTGCTGGCACTGGAATGCATGACGACACTTGTGGGCATATTCTTGGGTGCGTTGGATGTTAACACAAATGACACAGTTCACTGCATGTTTTGATGTACAAGCAATAAATAAATCTGAATTTGATTCTAAATCTCTGTAGAGGTTCCAGTGGCGTAGAATCTGCAAAAATAATGCACTATTGAACCAAAAAGTGGGAGATAGGAAGCAGGAGAATAAAGGCTAGTTAGGTTTGTGATCTTGTAATCATTCTTAAGTAGCAGGACATTGAATAGTAATAAAATTAAGCAGAGTAAACATGGGAAATTGAGCGTGATTGGTTCAATATTAATTTCAATGTGTGACAAGCAAGGTAGATAAAAGGGGACTCGTAGATGTGGCAAATTGGTAGTTGGATTTAATCAATAACCCCCAACATGTAAGGTTCTTATACATTCCTAAAGAGTAAGAGTAAGCAATCAGAAGTCGTGTTACGTATTGGTGCCAACAATAGAAGTAGGAAAAGGGAAGAGCGAATATAGCGAGTTAGGTAGAAAGTTGAGATGCCAGACTGCAGAGTAGTAAACTCTATATTGGTTCCTGTGCCACGCACCAGTGAAGGTAAGAATAGGATGATTTGGCAGGTGAATGCATGGCTGAGAAACTGGTGTAGGGGGCAGGCATTCAGACTTCAGGATCATTAGGATCTCTACTGGGGAACGTATAACATGTCCAGAAAGGAATGGTAACATGTAAAACCCAAGGGTGACTGATATCCTTGTGGGCAGGTTGGCTAGAGCTGTTCAGGAGGGTTTAAACTAATTTGGCAGGGGGATGGTAACTGGAGTGTTAGGGCTGAGGATGGGGCAGTTGATATACAAGAAGATTCAGTGTGTTGTGACACTATGAGGAAAGACAGGCAAATGATAGGGCAAAATTACAGCCAGTAAGATGAGTTGAAGTCTATCAGGGGCCATAATTGAAACGGGGAATGAATACAGGACTGAAGGTGTTATACTTGAATGTACGCAGTATACAGAATAATGTAGATGATCTTGTATTGCATTTAGAGAATGGCAGGTCTGATGTTGTGGGCATCACTGAGTTATGGCTGACGGAAGAACATAGTTGGGAACTTAACATCCAAGCTACACCTTGTTTCGAAAGGACAGGCAGGTAGGCAAAGGGGTTGGGCCAGCTCTATTGGTAAAGAATGAAATTAAATCTTTAAAAAGAGGTGACATGGGATTATAAGATGTGGAATGCTTGTGGATAGAGATAAAAAAACCCACAAGGGTAAACAGACCCTGATGGGAGTCCTCCAAATAGGAGCTGGGATACAAATTACAATAGGAGATAGAAAAAGCATATAAAAAGGACAGTGTTGCTATAGTCATGGAGGATTTCAGTATGCAGGTAGACTGGGAAAATTAGGTTGGTGCTGGATCCCAAGAGAGGGAATTTGTAGAACGCCTACAAGAAATTAAGTTAAAGTAACCCTTAGGAGACAGTGATCTTAATATGATAGTATTCACCCTGCAGTTTGAGAGAGAGAAGCTAATGTCTGTTGAATCAGTATTACAGTAGAGTAAAGGGAATTATAGAGGCACAAGAGAGGAGCTGGCCAAAGTTGATTGGAAAAGGACACGAGCAAGGATGATGGCAAAGCAGCAATGACTGTAATTTCTGTGAGTAATTTGGAAGCTGCAGGATAGATACATCCCAAAAATGAAGAAGTATTTGAAAGGGAGGACAAGGGAACCATGGCTGACAAGGGAATTCAAAGACAGCATAAAATCAAAAGAATAGGCATATAATATAGCAAAAATTAGTGGGAAGGTAGAGGATTGGGAAGCTTTTAAAAACCACCAGAAGGCAACTAAAAGATGAGGAAAGATGAAATATGAAGGTAACTTAGCCAATAATATCAAAGAGGAAACCAGATCTTTTCTCAGATATATAAAGAGTAAAAAATAGGCAAGAGTGGATATTGTACCGCTGGAAAACACTGTGGAAGACACCAGTGGCATGCCAGAAACTCGAGTGTCAGGGGGCAGAGTGAGTGTAGTTGGTATTACTATGGAGAAGGTGCTTGGATAGCTGAAAAGGCTGAAGGTATAGATAAATTACTTAGACCAGATGGACTACATGCCAGGGTTCTGAAAGAGGTAGCTGAAGAGATTGTGGAGATCTTTCAAGAATCACTACATTATCTGGAGTGGTTCTGGAGGACTGGAAATTTACAAATGGCACTCCACTCTTCAAGAAGGAAGAGAAACAGAAAAAAAGAAACTATAGTCCAGTTGGCCTGTCTTCAGTGGTTGGGAAGATGTTAGAGTCCATTATTAAGCATGAAGTTTCAATATACATGGAAGCACATGTTACAACAGGCCAAATTCCTTAAGGAGGAATCTTCAACATTCGAAGCAAAAATTTATTATCAGAGTACATTAATGTCAACACATATAACCCTGAGATACTTTTTCTGGGGGCATACTTAGCAAATCTATAGAACAGTAACTGTAAGCAGCATCTGTAAACTAAATATCATGAACTGTAAAGTGTAAATGAACTGTGCAAATGCAGATAATAAATAAACAGCAATAAATAATGGGCCTGAAATAACAATTAAAAACTGTCCTTACATGAGTGTAGCTATCCCATTTTGTTCAAAGGCCAGATGGTTGAGGGGTAGTAGCTGTTCTTGAACTGGTGGTTTGAGTCCTGAGGCTCTTGTACCTTCTACCTGATGGCAGTAGCAAGAAAAGGGCATGGCCTCAGTGGTGAGGATCTCTGATGATGAATGCTGCTTTTCTACGGCAATATTTCATTAGGTGTGCTCAGTTGTTGGGAGGGTTTTACCTGTGCTGTACTGGGCTGAATCCACTATCTTTGGTAGAATTTTCTGCTCAAAAGCATTGGTGTTCCCATACCTGGGAGTATGGGGTGGCCAGGGAGCGGCAGCACCTCCGGTGGTGGGCTTGTTGAGCTCTGCCCAGCGGCAGCTCGTCCACCTTTGGTCCTCACCTGCCACCCAGCTCTCGCCTGTGCCTCCAAGTAATTGTTTGCTTGTGACAGTGGCCACACCCCGGTACACCTCTTCGACAGGTGGGCTAAACCAGGTGAGGGTAGCCGGGAACTTCCAGCCCTGGTGAGGTAGGGATATGTCTACCCCAGCATGTGAAGCCAGTTCCAGCAGACTGGGCAGAGAAAATCAAGTACAAGATCCAACGGCCAAGAAGGTGGCGCTGCAATGTTTCGTGGGGAGCGAAGGGCACGACAAAGCACAGAAGGCATCATGGCTAACCACTGCAGCCGAGAAAGTCTCCAGTCGTGACGATTCTTCGTACCGTTGGACCAAGATTTTTGAGACAGAAAAAGTGGAACTATTCCAGTGCAACGGATTTTTCACAATAAAACTCCTCCTGCACAGGTTTTTGTCATCTTCGGGAACAATGGACATCCGGCACCAGGCCATAATGCAGCCAGTCAGCGCACTTTTCAGCACGCATCTATAGAAGTTGGCAAAGGTTTTTGACGACATACCAAATCTCCGCAGACTCCTGAGAAAGTAGAAGCACTGTTGTGCTTTCTTCGCACTTATATTTATAAGATGGGTCCAGGACAGGTCCTCTGAGATAGTGACACCCAGGAATTTAATGTTACTGACCCTCTCCATCTCTGATCTTCCGATGATTACTGGCTAATGGACCTTTGGTTTCTCTGTCCTGAAGTCCACAACCAGTTCCTTGGTTTGATTGACATGGAGTGAGCAGTTGTTGTTACTGCACCACTCAGATAAATTTTCAATCACCCTGCTGTATGCTGATTCATCACCATCTTTGATATAGCCCACAACAGCAGTGTGATCAGCAAACTTGTATATGGTGTTGGAGCTGTACTTAGCCACATAGGAGATTGTGGAGAAGATGTTCTTGCCAATCCGAACTGACTGGGGTCTGCAAGTGAGGAAATCCAGGATCCAATTGCATAAGGGAGCATTGAGGCCCAGATCTTGGAGTTTACTGATTAGTTTAGAGGGGATCATGGTGTTAACTGTCAAGCTGTAATCGATAAAGAGCATCCTGGTGTATGTATCTTTGTTGTCCAGATGTGCCAGGGTTGTGTGAAGAGCCAATGAATGGCATCTGCTGTAGCCTTGTTGCTTCGGTAGGCAGATTGGAGCAGATCCTAGTTGCCACTCAGACAGGAGCTGATATGCTTCAACACCAGCCTCTCAAAGCACTTCATCACTGTGGATGTAAGTGCCACTGGCCGATAGTCATTTAGACAGGTTACCACGCTCTCTTGGGAACCGGTATGATTGAAGCCTGCTCGGAGCAGGTGAGTAGCACACTCTGCTGGAGCGAGAGGCTGAAGATTTTCGTGAACACTCCAGCCAGTTGGTCGGCTCAGGTCTTCAGTACTCGACCAGGTACTCCATCTGGACTGGATGCTTTCCTTGGATTCACACTCTTGAAGCAGCCTGCACATCATCATCAGATACTGAGACCAAAGGATCATCGGGAAACATGGGGGTGTACAATGGTTCTTCCTTGTTCTGGTGTTCAAAGTGAGCATAGAAGCCATTAGCTCATCGGGAAGTGAAGCTCTACTGTCCCCTATGTTGCAAGCTTTAACTTTGTTGGAGCTTATGGCATTTAAACCCTGCCACAACTGTCGAATATGCCTCATTGATTCCAGTCTAGTCTAGAATCTCCGCTTTGCCTGAGAGATGGCTTTCCGGAATCATGCCTGACAAATCTGTTGGTATTCTTTGAGGAATTACAAGCAGGATAGACAAAGGAGAGTCAGTGGATGTTGCTTATATGGATTTTCAAAAGGCCTTTGACAAGGTGCTGCTTAATAAGATAAGAGCCTGTAGGATTACAAGAAAGATACTAGCATGGACAGAAGATTGGCTGATCAGCAGGAGGTAAAGAATAGGAATAAAGGAGGGCTTTTCTGGTTGGCTGCAGTAATTAGTGACGTTCCGCTGGGGTTAGTTTTAGGACTTCTTCTTTTTACTTTATATGTCAATTGATGGCTTTCTGGCCAAGTTTGTGAAAGATGCAAAGATAGGTGGAGGGGCAATAGTGTTGAGAAGGCCGGGAGTCTGCAGAAGGATTTAGATGTACTGGGAGAATGGGCAAAGAAGTGGCAGATGGAATATAGAGTAGGGAAGTGTATGGGTATTTACTTTGGTAGAAAGAATAAAGGCTTAGACTGTTTTTTAAATGAGGAGAAAGTTTTTAAAATCAGAGGTACTTGTGCAGGATTTCATAAGTGTTAACTTTCAGGTTGAGTAAGGAAGGTAAATGCAATATTGCCATTTGTTTTGAGAGGACTAGAATAGAAAAGCGAAGTTGTAATCCTGAGGCTTTTTACAACTTTAGTCCGACTGCACTTGAAGTACGGTGAGCAATTCTGAGCCCTCTATCTAAAAAAAAGATGCACTAATTTTGAAGAGGGTCCAGAGGAAGTTCACAAGAATGATTCCGGGAACGAAAGGGTTAATGTACGAGGGCCATCCGATGGCTCTGGGCCCGTACTTGCTGGAGTTTAGAGGAGTGAGGGGGTATCTCTTTGATACTTACCGAATATTGAAAGGCCTAGAGTGAATGTGTAGAGGATGATTCTATAGTGGGGGAGTCTATAACAGCCTCAGAAGAGGACATCCATTTAGAACGGAGATGAGGAGGAACTTCTTTATCGAGACGGTAGTGAGTCTGTGGTATTCATTGACATAGGTGGCTGTGGAGATGAGCCATTTTTTTGTTTTTGCGCTTCACAAGTATATTTGATATGAAGGCCGATAGATTCTTGATTAGCCAGGGCGTCAGACTTACAGGGAGAAGACAGGAAAACGGGGTTGGGAGGGATAATAAATCAGCCATGATGGAATGGCAAAACAGACCCGATGGGCCAAATGGCCTAATTCTGCTCCTATGTCTTATGGTCATATGAAAGATTTGTTCTAGATTTATTAGCGATACATAGATCGGTAGAAAAGTAAGAATAACCTGCAAAGAAGTATGGATAGTTTAAGGCATTGAGAGCATTGCACAATGGAGGAATATAATAGATTATTTCCCTTTATAAAAGTGGAAAAGTGTAATATTATTTACGTAAAAGGTAAGTACAGAAAACTGTGTTTTGGAGGATCTAAGTGTACTCGTGAAATATGGAATGCCACAGCAAATGGCAGGCAAATGAAATGTTCTTTACTGCAATGTGGAGTAAGAATATGAAGAGGTCTTGCTATAACTTCTCAGGCATTGGTAAGACTGTATTTGTACTATTTACTGTTCTGCCTTCCTTATTTAAAGAAATATACAGCAAATGTATTTGTCTTGCAGGAAGTGCAATAAAAATATTTTCATGATTGATTCCAGGTATGAAAGCTTTTTTTTAATGAAGGAGGGGATTGTATCATTCTTTGTAATGTTCTACCCCAGAGAGCTGCAAAGTCAGTGTCATTGAATGTATTCTAGCGTAAGCCTGTCAGATTGGTGGTCTATAATCAAGACCTCCACTGAGCAGGCTGAACACAGGAACTGAGTCAAAAATCTCATCAGCTCTGATCAGCTTCATGTTTAAGATGGCACTGGTGAAGCCCAGGGCTTACTTATCGGCAGAAAACTACCAAATACTTTATTAATTACGATCACCACTACCATTAGAGAAGAGAGGCAGAATTGCAGTGAGCGGAAGCGGAAGCTCGCTGCAAACAGGTGCGAGGTGGGTGGAGGTGGGGTCGAGGCAGAGTCGAGGCATTCCTGAGAGTGAGGAAGGTCCTGATGTTTGATTGATTTAAGCGCTGAGCTGAATTGGAAAGGTTGAGTATCCTGGTGACGGGTTCCAGGCCCTAGAGTGGTCCGAGAGCGAGGGACAACCCAACGTTTGGATGATTTAAGCTTCGGGCCAGATCGAAAAAGTCAGGTTACTGGGTCCGGAGGCAAGGAAATTGGTTGGTTCTCCTCACTGATTTGTGTTGTTTACTCGACTCTCCACTGGACTGAGGCTGTGGCCTGCTCTGGCTGCAGCAATATCCGGCTTCGTAAAGCTTCAGATCTGAATGCTAATTGCTTACTTTAATTGTATAATCAATGTTCCCTCTAATTTTTAATGACCAGTGTGCACAAAAATCTTGTGCTGTGCAACTTTTTTGCCCAGTGACATCAGCATTTACAACATGAAGAATAATTTCTGCAGTAAAGACAGTATAAGTAAGCTATTTCTAAAATATGCAGACAAATCATCGCAAACTCCACATTATCAACATTGTCTGCATCAAAAACCGGAAAAAGAAATGTGATTGTGTACGATTATAAAATATGCCAACGAGGTAGAGGGTGACAACCTTTAGTGTGCAGTTTAAGTTCCTTTGTGTGCTAGGAGCAAAAGACGTGTGTGTGCACACTTTAGAGGGAACATTGTGCACAATTTAATTCCAATTTCAATTCTACTTCCCGTTCCCATCCCGACATGTCAGTCCATGGCCTCCTCTACTGCCACAATGAGGCTACACTCAGGATGGAGGAGCATCACCTTATATTCCGTCTGGGTAGCCTCCAACCTGATGGCACGAACATTGATTTCTCGAACTTCCGTAATTGCCCCCCCTTCTTCTTCACCATTCCCCATTCCCATTTCCCTCTCTCATTTTATCTCCTTACCTGCCCATCACCTCCCTCTGGTTCTCCTCTTCCTCCCCTTTCTTTCATGGCCTTCTGTCCTCTCCTATCAGATTTTCCCTTCTCCAGCCTTTTATGCTTTTCCCAGCTCTTTACTTCAACCCTCCCCCTCTCCCAGTTTCACCTATCACCTACAACACTGCACTTCTTCCTCTCCTCCCCTCACCTTCTTACTCTGACTTCTAATCTCTTTTTTCCAGTCCTGGTGAAGGGTCTCAGCCCGAAGTGTTGACTGTTCAGTCTTTTCCGTAGTTGCTGCCAGAGTCCCTCCAGCATTTTGTGCGTGTTACTTTGGTTTCCAGCATCTGCAGATTTGCATAATTTGTTTTTTCTCTCCGTGCATTGGGTGTTTGATGGATTCTTTTAGGTTTCTTTGCTTTGTGGCTGCCTGAAGGGAGACGAATCTCAAAGTTGTGTAAAGTATACATACTTTGTTAACAAATGTACTTTGATCTTGCCCCTACTTCTTACTCTTCCAGGCAGGGCTGCTGCACATCTAGGGGTTTTTTTTTTGATGAAAGAGTGACCATTAGAAAATTACAATGGAAGGAGTTGGCCACACAAGCATGCACAACCATAAAATGCAAGCATGGCTATTGTAACCAGTGGCATTAATTCAATTTTCCTGCCCGTGGTTAAAAACTCCAAAGGCTCACATTTCTTTGAGAGAAGAAATCCTTCCTCATCTCTTGTGGATGACCATTGTCCTGAGAGTACAGCTCTAGTTCTAAGCTCCTTAGTGGAGGGGCAGAGGTATGGGGTGGGTTTCGGAGGAGCAGTGGTTGATATCCACACATCATATACCCTATCACAATAAGAATCAGGATCATGTTAAATATCATTGGCATATATTGTGAAATTTGTTGCTGTACAGCAGTAGTACAATGCAATACATAATAATAACAAATACTGTAAATTACAAGAAGAAATATATACAGTCAGCTCTCCTTATCCGCGAATTCCACACCCTCGAATTCAACCAACCGTGAATCATGAAAACCCGGAAGTGCTCTCCCAGCACTTGTTGCTCGAGCATGTATAGACTTTTTTTTTCTTGTCATTATTTCCTAAACAATGCAGTAAAACAACTATTTTACACAGCATTTACACTGTTTTGGGTATTATAAGTAATCTAGAGATGATTTAAAGTATACGGGAGGATGTATGTGGGTTATCGTGGATTGGGATCGAAAAAAGTCGAAGTTCAGTTACTATGTAAGTCAGAACAGGTACATCCGGTATTATTTCGAATCAGTTAGTCAAACATTTGTCTTAGTATATAGTATATATTTTACCTTTCTATGCACATAAAACGCTTAAGAACATATGTTTCAGCGCCGAGCTCAGGAACTTCGATCCAGTGACAGACCGCTATCGAGTGCGCTCTCCACTGTGCTGGGTTGATGTGGAGGATCAAAAACCCAAAACCCAATAATTAAACCACTGTGTTGCTTAGTAATAATTGTAGCTTTCATCGGGGCAGAGCCTTTCTCACTTTATCCTTTAAAATTGTTCCAATCGTTGACCGACGTAGCCTAACGCTTTTCCAATGACCAATGGCGTTTCACCTCTTTCCGATCACTTTATTATTTCCACTTTATCTTCAATTGTGATCGTGATTATTTTCGTAATGTCCACCACACTGAGACAGGTTAAATAAGGTCTGGGGTGCGCTGGGTCCTAAAGTCCACCGCATTGAGTCAGGTTGAATAAGGGACTTGAGCATGTGTGTTTTTTGGTATCTGCGAGGGGTCCCGGAACCAATCCCTTGTGGATAAAGAGGGCTGACTATACTTCATTAGAAGTTTGAAGAGATTTGTTATGTCAAAAAATACACTCAAAAACTTCTATAGATGTACTGTGAAGAGCATTCTGACAGGCTGCATCACTGTCTGGTATGGGGGTGGGGGAACTACTGCACAGGACCAAAACAAGCTGCAGAGGGTTGTAAATTTAGTCGGCTCCATCTTGGCTACTAGCCTACAAAGTACCCAGGACATCATCAAGGAGTGGTATCTCAGATAGGCAGCATCCATTATTAAAGACCTCCAGTATCCAAGGCATGCCTTTTTCTCACTGTTACCATCAGGTAGGAGATACAGAAGCCTGAAGGCACACACTCAGCGATTCAGGAACAGCTTCTTCCCCTCTGCCCTCCGATTCCTAAATGGACATTGTACCCATGAACACTACCTCACTTTTAAAATATTTATTATTTCTGTTTTTTTGCATTTTTAAAATCTGTTCAATATACATATACTGTAATTGATTTACTTATTTATCTATTATTATTTCTATTATTATTTTCTTCTTCTACTGCTGCAACTAAGTAAAAAAATTTCACAGAACATGCTGGTGATAATAAACCAGATTCTGATTCTGAGGTGTGTTCCTAATTATACAGTGTGTATTTAACTAAGGCCATGGGTTGCACTCAATTTTTACAGGAAGGGAGAAAATATATTGCATGGCATATAATGCTCTTAGATGCATAATTGATGCTGGAAAGAAACGATATCTGCTGTGCTAAGGCAAATTGTGCATTAGAAGAATTAGGTCATTTTCCAGATGGGTGCAACTTCACCTGAAAGTAATGATGGGATGATATATTCTAGATGATATAATTTATATGCAATTTACACATGTAAAACAGGCACTACTACAATTTTTAGGCCCATGTCTGTGACTTCTGAGAAATGTCTTACACATATTTATTTCTTTGGAGTAAGGGGAATTGCTGTGTTGAAGAGGTACATTGTGTTAGCGGAGCAATCTTACTACCAGTGACTGATTCTCAACACAGGAAAAGCTGCAGTTGCTGGAAATCGAAGCAGTACACAAGTGCTGCAGGAACTCAGCAGACCAGGCAGCATCTATGGAAAAGAGTAAACAACTGATGTTTAGGGCCGAGACCCTTCATCGGGACATTATCAGTGACTGATTGTTGTGTGATGTATTTTGAGCTCTTAAATACAAAAAAGTTTCAACACACATTGTTGTGCTAATGGAGAGATTTCCTCTTTAGTTTTAAATGATAGACCCATATCTGTGCTAACGTTCTTCAATATGCTTTACTTGTCAATCAAAATGGAATCACGGGGCCAATTAATTAAATTAGTAGTCCAAAAAGAGAACAAAAAACATAAAACAAGAATTAGTGAGGGGGTTCATTGTCCATGCAGAAATCTGATAGCAGAGGGGAAGAAGTTGTTCCTGAAATGTAGAGTGCATCTCCTCCTCGATGGTAGCAATGAGAAGAGGACGTGACCTGGGTGATTGGGGTCCTGAATGGTGGATGCTGCCTTTTTCAGTCATCGCCTTTTGCAAGTGTCCTCAGTGTTGGGGAGGCTGGTGCCCATGGTGGAGCTGGCTGACTTGACAACTTCTGCAGCTTGTTCTGATCCTGTGCATTGATTGGCTCCCTCCATACCATATGGTGATGCAACCAGTTAGAATGCTCTCGATGGTACATCTGTGGAGATTATCTAGAGTCTTTGGTGCCATACCAAGTCAGCTCGAACTCCTAATGAAATATAGCTGCTGCTGTGCCTTCTTTGTTGATGTGTTGGGCCCAGGATAAATCTTCAGAGATGTTGACACCCAGGAACTTGAACCTGGGTACCCTTTCCACTGCTAATCCCTCGATGATTCCAGGTGCGTGATCCTTCGACTTCCCTTTCCTGAAGTCCACAATAAATTCTTCGGTCTTAATGACGTTGAACGCAAGGTTGTTGTGACGCCACTGAATCAGCTGACCCATCTCACTCCTTTACACCTCCCTGCCACCACTGAAATTCTGCCAACAATAGTTGTGCCATTGGCAAATTTATAGATGCCGCTTGAGCTGTACCTAGCCACGCAATCATGGACGTAGGAAGAGTAGGTAACTGGGCTAAGCAGGTGTTATTGAGGCGTGCCAGTGTTGCCCGTCGGAGCGGGGGAGATATTATTTCCGATCTGCACTGAATGTCGTCTCCCGGTGGGGAAGTCAAGGATCCAGTTGCAGAGGGAGGTACACAGCACAGGTTTTGGAGCTTGTTGATTAGAACTGAGGGTATGATTGTGTTGGATGTTGAGCTGTAATCAATCAACAGCAGCCTGACATAGGTACTGCTACTGTCCAGGTGATCCAAGGCTGAATGGAGAGTCAGTGAGATTACATTCATTCATTGCAGTAGGCTTGATTGCTAATGTAATAAGGAGGTATAAACCTTCACTGGAAATACGATACGTCCTGCTTCATTCCAGGTAAACATGTAAACCAGAGCTGTGAGAAATAGATGGGATAAATACGATAGCATAGCGGCTTAAATGGCTCTATTATCTCTCAGGTCTTCCAATGTTTGGAGTTCAATTCTGGTGACATCTGTAAGGAGTTTGTTCATTCTCCCTGTGAATTTTGTGCTCTGGTTTCCTCTCACAGTCCAAAGACGTCCTAGTTATTAGGATAATTGTAAATTGCCCTGTGATCAGGCTAGTGTCAAATAGGTAGGTTGTTGTGTGGTGTGGCTCCTTTTCCAGAAGGGACTGTTCCACACTGTATCTCTAAATAAATAAGACCAAGGCCTTGATAGAGTAGATCGTGGAGAGGATGCTTAAAATATAATTTGGCCATTTGACCCATTGAGTCTGCTCCACCATTTCATCATGGATGATCTATTTGCCCTTCAACCCCATTCTCCTGACTTCTCCTCATATCCCTTCATGCTCTGACCAGTCAAGAATCTATAAACCTCTGCCTTAAATATACATAAAGACTTGGCCTCCACAGCTGCCTGTGGCAATGAATTCCACAGATTCACCACCCTCTGCCTAAAGAAATTCCTCATCATCTCTGTTCTAAAAATAATACCCCTCTATTTGGTAGCTGTGTCCTCTGGTCTTAGATGATCCCACCATAGGAAACGTCCTCTTGAAATCCACTCTATCAAGGCCTTTCACCATTCGATACGTTTCAATGAGGTCACCCTTCATTCTTCTGAGTTCCAGTGAATACAGGCCCAGAGTCATCAAACGCTCTTCATATGACAAGCCATTCAATCCTGGAATCTTTTCCCTGAATCTCCCTTGAACCCTCTCCAGTTTCAGCACATCCCTTCTAAGATAAGGGGCCCAAACCTGCTCACAACACTCACAAATAACTAAATGATTCTGACAAGATAGGCTGAAGGAACTGTGAATGCTGGCAAGCTGGGTACTTCTAGCAGAATTTCTATGCAGAGCTGTTGTACCAACCCATTTGCGTGTTTTCTTGATCTAAAAATGCGGGAAGATATGAATGAGGTTAATGAGCTTGGACCTGCATAGTAAAATCTCCACAATACTTAAAACATCATGAAAGTTTGAAATCAAACAAGGTACTATAGGAAGTCCAAAGGTTTCCTCACACTATATTTATAACGACAGTAGCATTTTTAATAAGCCAGAACAGCATTCCACTAATGAATTATTAACCCACCATTCTTAGCACCTAGTTACCTTGGTAACTTTGATGATTTAAAGCAGTAAGTTATTATCTAGTGGAAAAGGAGACAGAAAGAGAATGAAATCACTAAAGGGTGACGAACTTAATCTAGCGAAGGGATTGAGTGAAGTTGGTTGGCTGGTTATTTCTCTGGAACTTAACCTCTTCAGAGAGCTGGATTTTTCTTTATTTAAAGTCATTAAAAATTGAATTCATAAATTCAATAAAAATGACATCTTTTATATCTGGATCTGAATATGACCAGGATCAACTTCCATGGAATTTAACAATAATTATATGAGAAGAGAACCCTCAGAATTAATAATTACTCATCTCAGCTTTACTTTGACAATCTAATAATGTTGTCCAATCTTAGTTTATCACAAGCACACTGTGATAAACAAAAGCTCAAGCATCTTCAATATAATAACAGCAAATTCCCAAAGAGCAAGCGCATCCTATAATTCCCCTGAAAGGTTATGATGAATGATTATGTAAATTGGGTATGCAAATTAGAGAAAGATGAAATACATTTGGTGTCATTTGGATTTTAAAGATAAATCATCTCATGTTGTTTTGGACAGAATAATCAGAAGGCAGACCCTGTATTTAAAAAAATTGGGTCTGTGTAAACATTATTTCAGTGAACAAGTGCTGCATCTCTGGAATGGCACTCCAGGGAGATGCTGGAAGCAGTTAGCATTGATTCAGTCAAAATACAAGTTAGGTAGATTTATTTCATAAAATCACACAGTGATACAGAATCTGAATAATTTGAGAAACAACATATGGTAAGTGTAGTGTTCTTGAGAAATAGATGATTAAAGTACAGTTCCCTAAACTCTCCATCATTGTAACGTTCCTTGTGCTGTGCCTATGTAAGTATGTTGTAGACTGTTGTAGCTGCTGGAGACGGCTTTGATTAAGAAACAATTCCATTATGAGAAAAGCAGAAGGTGATGTAGGTAACTTCAAGCTCTCTTCATCCAATTCCCTCTAGATCACACTGTAAGGGACATGAGCAACATGCACACAAAATGCAAGAGGAACTCAGCAGGTCAGGCAGCGTCTATGGAAATGGATAAATGGTCATCGCTTTGGGCCGAGATCCTTCTTCTGGGAAGAAGGAGGGGAAGGAGGCTAGCTAGAAGGTGATAGGTGAAGCCAGGTAGGTGGGATAGATCAAGGGCTGGAGAAGAAGAGTTCTGATAGGAGATGAAAGATCAGAGTGGGGAATGGAGGAAGGGAGGGTGTGAAATTTTTTTAATGGATGGAGAAATTGATGTTCATGCCGTCAGGTTGGAGGCTGCCCAGATGGAATATAAGTTGTTGCTCCTCTACACTGAGGGTGGCCTCATCTTGGCACAAGAGGTGGCCATGGATCAACATGTCAGAACAGGAACATGAGTTTTGTTCCTAAAGGATTAAAGAAATGTGGGTAGATACAAATGCACGACATCTTGATCTATATTCTGTATTCATCTGATGGAAATATGAAACAAAAACAGAAATATTCAGCAGGTCAAGGAGCACCGTAGAGAGAGAAATGGACCAATGTCTTGAGTACACCCTCTGCTATGGATAGAGAATACAGGATGTGCTGATTTGAATTCACTACCCACAGTATTTAAGATATTGTTTCCAATCCGTTTCTTTTCTTTTCTGTCCTCAGTTGCAGGAATTTAAAATAATGAAGATCTTTACAACTTTCCTCCAGAGATTATCACATTTTCTCTCTGCTCTCTCTGTCTTCCCCTTTGTTAACCCACATTCCCAGAATGACTGACTTAAATATTGATTCTGCTTCTCTCTCCACAGATGCGTCTCACTTGTTGAGTTCTTCCAGTACTTTGCTTTAGTTTCACTCTCTTCTGTTATTCTGACACCAGGACACACATGAAGAAGTACTTTAAACAGATCTGAAACTTGTAACAATGGGCACCTTTGATATCTTAACTTTTAATTCTGCTGAGCCCCTGAACAGATCAGGTTAATTAATATTACAAGGAAATGGAGTAGGGGGGACAAAAGAGAGGTAGTGGATGTCATTTACTTGGATTTTCAGAAGGTGTTTGATAAGGTGCTACACATGAGGCTGCTTAACAAGATAAAATCCTATCGTGTTACACGAAAGAAATTGGCATGGATAGCAAAATGGCTGACAGGCAGGAGGCAGTGAGTGGGAATAAAAGGGGTCCTTCCTGGTTGGCTACCAGTGACAAACAGTATTCCACAGAGGTCAGTGTTGTTACTGTTGCTTTTCACACTTTTTGTTAATGATTTAGATAATGGAGTTGATGGCTTTGTGGCAAAGTTTGTGTATGATATGAAGATAGGTGGAGGAGTAGGGAGCAATGTGATTACAACAGTACTTAGGCAAATTGGACAAATAGGCAAAAAAGAGGCAGGTGGAATATAGTGTTGGGAAATGTATGATAATGTATTTTGGTAAAAGGAACAATAGTGCAGACTATTATCTGAATGTGGAGAAGGTTCAAACATCAGAGGTGCAGAGGGACTTAAGGGTCCTTGTACAAGACTCCCAGAAAGTTAATTTACAGGTTGAGTCTGTGGTAAAGAAAGCAAATGCAATGTTGGCATTTATTTCAAGGGGAACAGAATATAGAAGCAAGGAGATAATGCTGAGCCTTTAGACACTAGTCAGGCCGCACTTGGAGTATTGTCAAAGGTTTTGGGTCCTGTACCTCAGAAAGGATGTGTTGTCATTGGAGAGAGTCCAGGGGAGGTTCACGAGGTTGATTCCAGGAGTGAAAGAGTTAACATATGAGGAGCATTTGGCAGTTTTGGGCCTGTACTCATTGGAATTTAGAAGAACATGGAGGATCTCATTGAAAACTACCAAATGTTGAAAGGTCTAGATAGGGCGGATGTGGAGAGGTTGTTTCCTATGGTGGGGGTATCCAGAACTAGAGGGCACAGTCTCAAAACTGAAGGTCGACCCTTTAGAACAAAGGTAAGGATGAATTTTTTAGCCAGAGAGTAGTAAATCTATGGAATGTTCTGCTACAGACTGCGGTGGAGGCCAAGTCCGTAGGTATATTTAAGGCAGAAGTCGGTAGTTCCCTGATCGGTCGGAGTATCAAAGGATATGGTGAGAGGGTAGGCGTATGGGGTTGAGCCATGATGGAATGGCGGAGAAGACTTGATGGGCTGAATGGCCTTATTCTGCTGCGATATGTTCTGGATGCCTTTGTAAAGGAATGCCTTTCAGCACCCTTGTTTTCACTGTGTGACTGCTGGATACACAGTGGTGGGTGGTGATCCCCTCAAAGTGCGCCCTGTAAAAAGAGTCCACATTTGAGGTTACTTTCTCCAGCACAGAGGAGTGGTGGTTAACCCGGTGCCTGTGACCTGGGTTCATTTCCACTGCCGTCGGTATATTTCGGTTCCACTGAGCACCCGGTTTCCTCCCGCACTCCAAAGCCACACAGTGTCACAACACTGGTGTAATTGGATGGTGCAGTCTCTTTGGGTAGGAAGGGCCTGTTACCGTACTCTATCTATTAATAAAATAAAATTATTGCGATAATGCCTCCTCAGCCACTTCTGTGCTGTGGTTTCAAATACATTGAACTTTTATGAATATATTATTTGGTTTAAGAATACATTTCTTGCTAGTTCTTCTAAACTTCAGAGGGGTTCCAGCAGAGTCAAACGCCATGAAGGACTCATTCCAACAATTTCTTTTAAGGCCAACATTCTTTTAATGTTCAATCCTTGAGCGACTTTGATAGTGATGGAACTTAATATACTAAAGTAATGAATTAAACCTAGCAATACCGTTAGCTATGTATTATTAACTTAAGTATATTTATTTTGAAAAGCTAGCATCTGTTTGAAGAAGTTTCCCCATTACTTCAGTTTGAATGTTTGCATGCAAGGACTTGAAGTCACTATGTTTGTTATGTCAACAGTTTGAGCAACCTACATTAGTTACAATTCACCACCAGTTTGCAAAAAGCACCATTGGTGGGAGACTTGACTGTATCATTGATGGATAAAAGCTGCACAGATTATTTCAGAAGTTTCTTATATGATAACCACTTGGGGATAGGAGGAATTGATGTTCTTACTCAGGAATTTGAGGAGCTTCCCTGAAGTGTTGAGCTGTCAAGTGTAATGAAGGTTTGAAGTGATCCACACATCACAGTGATGACACAACTCCTTAAACAAGGTTTTAATCCAAATGCAGGATGAATTATTATGAAATCATTAGACAGCACTGAGATGGCAACAGATTTCCGTTTATCCTTGGACCCTTGAGTTTCACCTCTTACTTCTTTCCTGCCACATCCCAGGTTCAGTTCTTACCTTGATGCTTTCTACATGGAGTTTGAATGTTGGACCATAAGACCGTAAGATATAGGAGAAGAATTAGGACATTTGGCCCATCAAGTTTGCCCCCCATTCTATCATGGCTGACTTTTCAACTCTCTCAATCTCACTCTCCCGCCCTCTCCCTGTAACCTTTGATGCCCCCACTAATCAAGAACTTCTCAGCCTCTGGTTGAAATATACCCATGACTCAGTCTCTGCAGCCATGGGTGGTGATAAATTCAGCAGATCCTCCACTTTCTTGCTGAAGAAGTTCCTGAGCACAAGAGAGTCTGCAGATGCTGGAAATCCAGGTCAAATACACAAAATGCTGGAGGAACTCAGCAGGTCAGACGGCATCTATGTACAAACAGTTGATGGTTCGGGCAGAGACTCTTCACCAGAACTGGAAAAGAAGGGGAAATGCCAGAATAAAAAGGTGGGTGGGGGAGGGTAACAAGGATATGCTAGAATGTGATAGGTGAAGCCACTCATGTGGGAAAGTATAGGGCTGGAGAAGAAGGAATATGTTGGGAGAGGTGAGTGGATCAATGGAGAGTGGGAAGAAGGAGGAGGTACTAGGCAGTTGAAGAGAAGAGGTAAAGGCTGGAGTAGGAAATAGAAGAGGGAAGGGGGAAGGGAATAGAAAAAGAAAAAAATACCAGAAGGAAAAATCAATGTTCATGCCATCAAGTTGGAGACTACCAAGACGGAACATGAGATGTTGCTCCTCCAACCCAAGAATGGCTTTATCATGGTAAAAGAGGAGGCCATGGACTGACATGTTGGAATGGGAATGGAGATAGGAATTAAAGTGGTTGGCCACTGGGAAAGCTCATCTTTGGCAGATGGAGCAGAGGTGCTCAACAAAGCGGTCCACATTGGGTCAAAGCGGTTTACATTGAGTTTCACCATTGTAGAAGCATCAGATGCAATAGATGTCTCCAACAGATTCACAGCTGAAGCTTTGCCTCACATGGCAGGACTGTTTGGAACCCTGAGTGGAGGTGAGGGGAAGGTGAATGGGCAGGTGCAGCTTTACTGTCGTTTGCAGTGATATTTGCCAGGAGGGAGATTAGTGGGGAGGGATGAATGGCCAAAGGAGCGATCCCTGTGGAGAACGGAGACTGGGGAGAGGTAAAGATGTGTTTGATGGGAAGTTCCCACCGAAGATGGTGTAAGTTGAAGAAAATGATGTGCTGGATGTGGATGGTAGGTTAGGACGAAGAACTCTATCCCTGTTGAGGCAGCAGGAAGATGACGTGAGTTCAGATGTCCTGGAAATGGAGGCGATGCGTGTGAGGGCAGTATCAATGGTGGAGGAATGGAAGCCCCATACTTAGAAGAAGGAGGACATCTTTGACGTCCTGGAAGGAAAGCCTCATCCTGGAAACAGATGTTGTGGAGATGAAGGAACTGATCAAAAGGAATGTCATTTTTACAGGAGATAGTGTAGGAAGAGAGAGAGAGTGAAGATAGCCGTGGAAACCAGGAGGGTTATGAAAGATGTTGGTTCATGGTTTGTTTCCATGGATAGAAACAGAGAGATTGATTAAAGAGACAGAGGTGTCAGAAATGGAGCAAGTCATTTATGTGCTGGATGGAAGTCGGAGGCAAAGTTGACGAGCTCGGCATGGGTGCGCGGAGTAGCACCAATGCAGTCATTAATGTAGTGGGGAAAGACATGGGAGCATTGCTGGGGAAGGCTTGGAACATGGATTGATCCATCTTGCCAATGAATAGGCAGGTGTAGCTAGGGCCCATGTGTGTACCCATGGTTACCTTTGGAGTATGTGGGAGAAGCCAAATACCAGTTCTACCACACAGAGGAGAGTAGAGATGGTGGGGAACTGGTTGGGTCTTTTGACAAGAAATTCCTCCTCATCTCTGTTCTAAAGGGATGTCCCTGTATTCTGAGTCTGTGCCCTCTGGTCCTAGACTCCCTCACTATAGGAAACTTCCTTTCCACGTCTTTCAATATTTGGTAGGTTTCAATGAGATCCCACCCTCAAACTCTACTGAGTACAGGCCCACAGTCATCAAATGATCCTCATATGTTAACTCTTTCATTCCTGGGTTAATTCTCGTGAACTTTTTTTGGATCCTCTCCAATGCCAGCATATCCTTACTTTGATAAGCGGTCCAAAACTGCTCACAATTCTCCGTGTGGTCTTTGATGCCCTGGTTAATCAAGAACCTATCTATCACTGCTTTAAATACACCCAATATCTTGGTCTCCACAGCCTCTCGGGGCATCAAATTCCACAGATTTACCACCCTCTGACTAAAGGAATTTCTTCGCACCTCTATTCTAAATGGACGTTCTTCAATCCTGAAGTCATGCCCTCTTGTCCTATACTCCCCTGCCATTGGAAATAACTTTGCCATATCTAATCTGTTCAGGCCTTTTAATATTCAGAATGTTTCTATGAGATTCCCCCCTCATTCTCCTGAACTCCAGGGAATACAGCCCAAGTGTTGCCAGTTGTTCCTCATATAGTAACCCTTTCATTCCTGGAATCATTCTCATGAATCTTCTCTGAACCCTCTCCAATGTTAGTATATCAATTCTAAAATAAGGAGCCCAAAACTGCACATATTCTCCAAGTGTGGTCTCACGAGTGCCTTATAGAGCCTCAACATCACATCCCTACTCTCATATTCTATATCTCTAGAAATGAATGCCAACATTGCTTTCGCCTTCTTCACCACCAACTTAATATGGAGGTTAACCTTAAGTGTATCCTGCACAAGGGCTCCCAGGTCCCTTTGCATCTCAGCATTTTGAATTCTCTTCCCATATAAGTAATAGTCTGTCCATTTATTTCTTCCACCAAAGTGCGTGACCATACACTTTCTAACATTGTATTTCATTTGCCACTTCTTTGCCCATTCCCCTAAACTATCTAAATCTCTCTGCAGGCTCTCTATTTCCTCAACACTACCCGCTCCTCCACCTATCTTTGTATCATCGGCAAATTTAGCCACAAATCCATTAATCCCATAGTCCAAATCATTGACGTACATCATAAAAGCAGCAGTCCCAACACCGACCCTTGTGGAACTCCACTGGTAACTGGCAGCCAGCCAGAATAGCCAGACTCAACCTGCAGGTTAATCTATAGTGAATCCTGTGCGAGGACTGCCAAGTCCCTTTGCATCTGTGATTTCTGAATTTTCTCCCCATTTAGAAAATATTCATGCCTTTATTCCTTCTTCCAAAGTGCATGACCATACACTTTCCTACACTGTGTTCCATCTGCCACTTCTTTGCCCATTCTCCTGATCTGTCTAAGACCCTCCTGCTTTCTCAACGTTACCTGTCCTCCACCTATCTTTGTGTTGTCTGCATACTTGGTCAAAAAGCCATTGATTCCATCATCCAAACTGCTGACAAATAATGTGAAAAGTAACAGTACCAACACTAAGCACTGTGGAACACCACTGGTACCGACAGCCAACTAGAAAAGGCTCAATTTATTCCCACTCTTTGCCTCCTGCTAATCAGCCGATCTTCTATGCATGCTAGCATCTTTCCTGTAATGCCGTGGACTCTTATTTTATTTAGTAGTCTCATATGTGGCACCATGTCAAAGGCTTTCTGACAATCCTAGTAAACAACGTTTACTGACACTCCTTTCTGTATTCTGCCTGTTATTTTCTCAAAGAATTCCAACAGATATGTCAGGCAAGATATCCTCTTCATAATTGTCAGTTTCAAGGTTTTCCTTTCACAATTGTCATTGACTTCATAAAGACCTATGTGGATGAATGTGTGTCTTCGAGACCATACCAAACATAACCAAAGCACTGAGGATTAGGACTGTGGCATTCAAGACTGGTGATCCAAAACTATACAAGGAGTCCAAGTACGACCTATGGAAGGCTATTTTAAGGGAGAAAAAGCAATTCCAATTGAGGTTAGAGACAGAATCGGATGTACAACCACTGTGGAAGGGTTTTAAAAGCTATTACTTCTTACAAAATGCAATCTAACATTATGAATAGCAGTGATGCTTCACTCCCAATGAGATACTAAAGCTACACCTGTGCAAATCTCTACAGCATCTGGCGACCCTGTGTTCTCTGTCTTGCAGGCTGACTTCAAGAGGATGAACCCTCATGAGGTGTCAGGCTCTGATGGTGTACCTGGTAGGGCTCTGAAAACCTGTGTCAACCAACTGATGGGAGTCATCGAGGACATCTTTAATCTCTCACTGCTGCAGTCTGAGGTTACCATCTGCTTCAAAAGGGTGACAACCGTATTACTGCCTCAACGACTGTCGCCCGGTGGCACTCACATCTACTGTGATGAAGCGCTTTGAGAGGTTGGTCATGGTTAGAATCAACTTCTGCCTGAGGAGGACCTGGACACTCCGCAATTTGCCTACCATCACAATAGGTCTACTGTGCAACCTCACTGGCTCTTTGCGCAGCCTTTGTAATATCTATGTCAGTATGCGGTTTATTGGTTAGAGCTCAGCATTCGACAGAATCATACCCTCAATTCTAATCAACAAGTCCCAAAACCTGGCCTCTATACCTCCCACTGCAACTGGTCTCCTCTCTGGGAGTCCACAGTCAGTGTGGATTGGAAATAACCTCTCCTCCTCATTGACAATCAACACTGGCACTTTTCAATGATGTGTGCCTAGCCCACTGCTCTACTCTCTTTCCACCACGATTGTATGGCTAGGCAAAGCTCAAACGCCATCTATAAATCTGCCAACGCCACAATTAGTGTCGACAGAATGTCAGATAGTGACGAGGAGGCGTAGAGGAGCGAGATAGATCAGCTGGTTGGGTGGTGTTGCAACAACAACCTTGCACTCAGTGTCAATAACAACAAGGAATTGATTGTGGACTTCAGGAAGGGTAAACCGAGGGAAACACGCACCAGTCCTCATTGGGCGATCAAAAGTGGAAAGGGTGAGCAGTTTCAAGTTCCTGAGAGTCAACATCTCTGAAGATCTATCCTGGACCTAACATGTTGATGCAATTACAAAGAAGGTATCAATCAATACTGGTGCCACAAAATAACAAATTCCATGACATACGCCAGTGATATTAAACCTGATTCTCATTCCCTTTGGGAAACCATGTTAACTGCAGCCTGTGTTATCATGTGCTTCCAAGTACCCCAAAACCTCATCCTTAACAATGGACACTGGCATCTTACAAACCACTGAAGTCGGGCTCTTGCCTTTGCCTCCCTCACTTCTTAAAGAGTGGACTGACATTTGCAATATCGTCTAAAACCCTTCCAGAACCTAATAATTCTTGAAAGGTCACTATTAATACCTCCAGAATATCCTCAGCTACCTCTTTCATAATCTTGGAGTGTGTTCTCCCTCTGACCGTGTGGGTCTGCTTCATTCCTCTGTAAATTGCCACTAGTGTGTGGATGAGTAGTAGGGGGAGTGGAACTGCAAATGAATTCCACCAGCTCCAACAGGATTCCACTATCAGGCACGTGGTTCCCTCTCCTTTCAGCATTTCAAAGGAATCACCCCTTTTGTGACTCCTTGCCTGCTCTTCCATCATCACCTTACTCTTCCAGTAGTGAGTCACCTTCCTCTGGAACCAGTGGAGATTCAACACCTGTCCTTTCACGCCTTCCCTTCACTCCAACTTACCATTGAAGCAGAAAATCACTTACACTTCTTCCAATCTGGTGTACTACATTTGATATTCACACTGCGGCCTCCTCTGCACAGGAGAAGCCAAATGTGGACTGGGCAATCGGTTTGCAGGCCAGCTGCATCCAGGCTGCAGTACTGACCCTGAGTTGCTTCTTGCCTACCATTTGATTTCACTCTCCCATTCCCACTGTCCTTCATGTTTGTGGTCTCCTGCACCTTTACACTTGAGGGCCCACAGTGGCCTTCAGGAACAAGACATCATGAGGACTGACAACGAGCAAGAAGGAATTCACCTTCCAGAAGGTTATGAGTCTCTGAAGGACAGGGGAACATTCTTGCTCGATGCTGGTGCCTTAGCCCTGTGCCTCTTGGTTCAGCCTACAGCTATGACTGAGGCAGAGTCAGAGGCCGCATTAAGTCTTTCTGCTTTTGTGTAGTCAATGGGAGCAGTTGCATGCTCAAAAGAAACAACATGCCACCAGGAGCAGCTTACTGTGCTCATTGGACAGAAAGATGCCACATGGGAATGGATAAACGCTGAGATGTTACCAGCAGCAGCCTCTGGATTTACAGGAGCATTGGACATCACAAACTAACATTGTACTCTTTTTTTAGGGACAGGGTAATACTGCAGAAGACTGGGATGTTCTATATGAGCAAAGAGAGCCCACATCTGAGTTATCACTCTAAAGAAGCACACAGTAACTATATTACTTCTAAAGGAGCAAGGGCACTCATAGCTCACACATCTCTTCATTATAACCAGAGAGCTGTCTCTAAGGAGAGCTAAAGGCACCGAAGACCATCAAGCTGTGATTTGGTCTTTCTCAACTCACTGGGCTCCAGCTACAACGTTTGAAATGAAGGCAATATGGCTTGAGAGCCAGCAGTTTGTCCTACTTACTTCTCTGAGACATTTCCTGCTCTTCATGTTCAGAATAATGACATGGCAAAGGAGCCATGTTACCTCCACCAGCACATACACCTCGGCACATCTCCAGCTCCCTCGTCTAGCCCCGGGCAGCCCTCTGAAACCAGCCCATCCAGGGCCAAAGATTCGTCTGGGTCATCACAGACACCTTGAAGTGAAAGGAAAGAGTATTTTCTGTAGCCTGAATACATCATCACAGGGACACGCAGTCTTGTGCTAGGAGCTCTAATAAGGTAGCAAAGAACAGGGGCATAAGCTTGTTTAATTTTCAAAGATATTGCTTTTCATTCATGTTCAAAGTGGCTGCATAATGTAATTAGGCTGAATTTCTACACCAGCACTGCGGAAGCTCATTCAGCTCCAGATACATGGTGTGTGGCTGCAGCAGCAAGCCTAAAGCATGTTGCCATGCTCCACGAGTCAGGTTGCTAATATAATGTATCTTATCTGGAAATGCCGGAGCTTAACCTTCATTTGACTGATGCTGTTGCTCCAAGGATGAGAGGCTCATCTCTCTGGAAATTATGGCTGTCAAATGCTTAACTTCAAGCAATTGCTTCCATATTATTGGAGATATAACTGCTTCTAACCTCTCCTCCCATCCAATTAGAGTTGATTTTCACCTTGTGGTTTCCTACCCGACCCCTCTTCTTATTTTTAAAGATGCTGCCAGGGCTTGAGTTATAAGGAAAGGTTGAATAAGTTATTCCATAGAATGCAGGAGAATGAGGGGAGATTTGATAGAGGTGTACAAAATTATGAGAGGTATGGACAGGGTACATGCAAGTAGGCTTTTTCCTCTGAAGTTGGGCAAGCCCAGAACTAGAGGTCGTGGGTTAATAGTGAAAGGTGAAATGTTTAAGGAGAACATGAGGGGAAACTTCTTCACTCAATTGATGGTGAGAGGGTGGAACGAGCTGCCAGTTGATGCAGCTTCGTTGCATTGTTTAAGAGAAATTTAGATAGAGACATGGATGGGAGGGTTATGGAGGGCTATAGAGTGGCTGCAGGCTAATGGGCTAGGCAGCATAATAGTTCACATGAACTAGATAGCCTGAAGGGCCTGTTTTTCTTTGTGTAGTATTCCATGTCTATGACTCATTTGCTTTGCTTTTCCAGTAGTAATTGTGGTTACCTCTGAAGTGGAGATTTCATGGAGGGACAACGATCAATGAAGATGGCATTCCGTGAGAGAATAATCAGTTCTTCTGTGCTCTCTGTAATGCAGGGGACAGTGTTAGGAGAGACAGTATGTATGTGTAAAGAATTGTATTTTGCTAAGAAGTATTGCACTACACAAATCTAATCTTATTGTTGAGAGCAAGAGTTAAATCTGGAGCTCCTCTGAAAGAGACAGAACATTTTGTAGCCCATTGTGCCACTTGAAACTGTCAATTTTTGCAGTGTCTTAAAAGAAACCTTGATTGAAATCTCCTGAGGGAATTCTCATTGTTGCTTGATTGTGCAAATAATTGGTTTGAAATGTAATCTGCTTGATGCCTCTTGCTACCCATTGAATGTGAATCTGATCGTTATGTTGTCATGTGCATTTCTTTCAGCTGCTATGGTTAAGGTAATGTCTAGGCAGCGTCGGTATATTGCAGTACAGAAAGAGATGAGGGTTTGGAACACAGCCGAGACCATCAGAGCGAAGCTTATCAGATGAAAGTGTACTATGTGCAAAGGTCAGTATTCTTTTATTTAGTTGGCTGTGCTCTTTTACCTTGTTGATGCCAATCAGGTAGCAGAGCTTCTTTAGCAAGCCATTTCAGAATCAGAATTAGAGATTAATTTATTGATGCTAAATAATGAGTTGAGGTGGAGATGCAAAGACCAATATATGTGTTTATTGTGTCATGTGAACCTCTTTCTTTTTAGGCGGTGGTGGGGGGAAGGTTGATGTTTTTCTTTGAATGACTTCCCTAGTTTCCTTTGATTTGTGGCTATCTGGAGAAGACAAATCTCAGAGTTGTATTGTTATGAACCCCATAACTGGGTCACTTACCAGCAAAGATAGAGAGGTCCGCTGAAGTCTGATGGTACTATTTTTAAATGTTTTTATTTATAAAAGGGCACAAAAGTAAGGTTAATACAAACATTCAGATAATATACGTCGTCAATACTCAATCTAAAGCGCGGGTATAGTAGTAATCAACAATAAGAAGTAGCTCTATCGTTTGTCTAGGGGTAAAACTATTGTCCGATGGAAATATAAAAGTCTCGCCAGTTCATGAAGGCTTTTAGCCGTTTGAGGGACCGCTGGGTGTTCACGGGTTGGAGAGAGAAAATAAACTTGCCAGCCTTTTGGACTCAATGCGTTGAATCGGGAATGTGAGTTCCCCGTTGTCAGTTCGGAATCCTTTTCGGGGTTATCAGCCACGCATGTCCCAAGCTAGGGGAACCGAAACACACTTGGCTCCCGAACAGCTTCCCGTCCTTACGGGAGCGATGAGCGATGGTGTCTCCGTCTGGTGCATCGCTGGGATACTGCCTCCTGCAGTCTCCTTTTTATCATGACTGGCAGATTTGAAAATGTCAATCAAGGTAGGGTGATACAATCCCCACCCCACATTGCCCGAGGGTGTCCATGTCCCTGATAGCTGGCACGTACTATAGAGTTGCAATTCACACAGGTGCCTCTAAGAACAATGGTCAAATCCGTTGCTTTGTCTCTCATTTCCTGGGTCCAAGACCCGAATCAATAGCGATCTTGCGATTCTCCGGAAGGAGGGGGCTGGTCCCGCACCCTTCGGCCCCTCAGAGCTGTGGTACATTCATAACAGCATACTGCATACATACTTTGATAATGAATGAACCTTTGAACCCTTGAACCTTTTTTGGTAGCTATGTGGTCAACTACAGTATGTTAGTGCCAGAGATTGCCTTGTGTGTGAGGGAAGGGATTTCTGTGGTCTGGTTGACCATATGTTCTTTGCCAAATTGGAACTTGAACAGCAGACCAAAGTCTGTGATTGTGTATCTAAGGCAGTGATGAAGTTCATCATCTCTCATGTGCTTTGTTGAGTGTGTTTACAATGTCTTGGAGTTCATCTTGAAACTTAGGTAACCTTAGTTCTGATGTATAGTTGCTATAATATTGAAGGGTTTCTCATTAGTTGTAAAGACTGGAGGTGAGGAGCAACATTGGAAAAGGTATTGGGTTAATGTTGCAGTCTTATTTGACACTGACCTTCAGTGAGGTTGTTTCTGTTCTAGCGCCATGGTAGAGCAAAGACAAGAAGGGGATTATTTTTTTGTAGACAGCCTAATTTGAGTAGTGTGTTCTACAAGTGGAGTGAATGGGTTTTATTAGCTCAAACAAGGACATGCATAGTGTCCCCTGTGGTGGTGGGAGGAATATACGAACCATGTAGGGATTCCTTGGATTCCTCTCACATTCCAAAGATGTACAGGTAAGGGTTAGTGGACGTGGGCAAGCTGTGTAGGGACTGGTAGCATAGCCACATTTCGGGACTTCTCAGTATATTCTTCACTGGTTTGATTTGATGCAAATGACACATTTCTCTGTACGTTTCGATGAATGCATGACAAATAAAGATGATCTTTGAATAGTGACTCGTGTAGGTCCTGCTCTTTCCTAGTTGCTGATGTGTAGTGAAGATCTGAAGATCATGCCTTCTGTACCATTAGATAGAACCGACAATGTGGCTCAATGCAGCCTCAGTTCTTTTTATAGATCTTGATTATGACATTGCAGTTGCTGGTTTCAAAGAATAATCTGTCATCATTTACATGGACATGTTCTCTCTAAGAACATTACAATTGATTTACCAACTTTAACTGTGCTAGCAGAACTCACTGTACCTTTCCTGTGGTAAATTAAACATATCTCTTTTACTAATTCTCCACCTCAATTTCCTCTCTTCCCTGAAGTTGATCTGACAAGGTAATTGTACTTTTCTGTAATACAATGAAGCAGTCTGTCTTGTATGAACTCTGTCCTGGTAAGATCCAGTAATAACCTTGACCCAATTAGCTTTCTAGCCTTTCAGAGCTTACCCAGTCAGATCCCCATGAAAATATATTGATAACTTGAGTGGCTAAAACATCTATAATATTTTCTACAGCAACCAAATACACTTGAATGTTTCTAGAAAGATTTATCAGTCTTTTTTTGATTCTTTTCCATCTGTGATATGGACACCTCTCCTAATCCAGTAAACTCTCCTCTCACCCTTTACCGACAACCCACAATAGGCAGGAATCCAAAACTCTATGAAAACTTAGTACACAAGGTGTGACGATGCATTATAAAATTTGAAATACTTGAGCATGTTTGTGTGAGATTCTTAAGGTTAGACATCGAACACTAATTAAAGATGAAAGTGAACATTCAGATGAACATATTTATTTATTTAATGAGATACAGCATAGAATAGACCCTTTTGGCCCCTTGAGCCCCACAACTCAGCAATCCCCTGGTTTAATCTGAGCCTAATCTTGGGACAATTTACAAAGACCAATTAACTTGTCGACTGGTATATCTTTGCGCTGTGGGAGGAAACCAGAACGCACAGCAGAACCCCACGTGGTCGCGGGGAGAATATACAAACTCCTGACAGGCAGCGGTGGAAATTGAAGCCAGGTCACATGTACTGTAAAGTGTTGTGCTAACATTTAGGCCTTGCCTGGTTAGTTTCTTGAACTTGAAAGACTTATCAGGGATTTCTCTCATTCATCCACTGTAGAAAGACACTGAAAGCCCAGGATATAATCTACATGCATAATCCACATGGAGTTTGCAGAGTATTCAGAACATTTTTGGTGAAATTTGTAGTGGATTGGGAGGCAGAAACAGTATTTCCCATTACACAACTTACCTTCCCCATTTTCATTATCTCTTGGATGTTGTTGTAATATTATCGTTTGAAGGAATGTCTGACAAGCTGTGTTACGCCTCTCAAGCAATTCCGGTTAATCTCAACAAAAGTATATAAATGATCAGAGAAGCACAATTCAATTATGTTTATACATAACTATAAGTTCTAATGGGACTTTGGCCCAGCTACTACCCAGCTGAAGCACAAAATTGTTCTTGCATTTGCCTCCAGAACAAGAGTTCTTGTTCTTCAAAATAATTCCATGTGAGTAAAGCCCTTTGAAACCTTCCCGAAGAAAATCCTAGTATCAACAGAATAATTTTGTTCCTATTGTGATTCTTTTACTATGCATAGCTGTGATTTATAATTAAGTGAATTATTTTCGATATCCTTTGCAAAAAGGGACACATATTCACACGTAAAATTAAGTACTAAATATTCCCTTCATGAATTTATTTGCAAGGTTACACGTGTAACGGAATCAGTACCTCCTGAATCAATATAATGCATATTACTAGCAGCAAAAGTCTGGAGACACACGTTTAGATTTTGAAGGAATGACACGTTGCTGTATGACAAAATAATTATTTGCAATTGAAATGACAGCTGCAAGCACTTCCCTTCCTTTGCTGGATTTATGTGCACATTTAATTTTTCTTCAAAATGCAAAAACGTTCAAAGTTTCACAATGTGCAAGTTTAAAAAATATTCATAAGTTGCAGTGCAAGGGTGGGAAGTGCAGTGAGAAGCTTTTTATAAATGTACATTATAATTCAGGCTGAAACTGGTTGGGAAGTATCGATGTATATTATACTTGAGAGGAACACAAGGCCATCCAATCAAGAACATGCATTTACATAATAGCTTTAACACAATAAAACACCCCAATACACTTGTGCATAGCTTGGCACTGAGCTATCAGCAAACAATAGGATGGATTGATGAGATAAGGATTGGGGTGGCTGAGGACGCAGAGATAGAATTCAATAACTGACAACAATGATCTATAATGAACCTTGGGTCTAGATCTGCAAGATGCTTTTAAGCCCTTCAAATCAGAAGAACCTTAGGTTTACATCTTAGCTCATAGTCCGTTTATTGATCTCAGAAGCAGTGAAGGTGGGCTGTCATGCATGGCTTTGATAGTTTTACCTTGTGCTAGGTTTACTACTAAAAAATAATCATATTTAAGAGAGCCAGATGAGAATCATAGAATCATTAAATTACAGTTTAGAAGAGGAGATTTTGCCCAAATTCTAAAAATAATCTATTTTAACATCCATTATGTGTCCATTTTCCTGACGTATCAACTGCTCATTCCAATACATTTAAAAAAAAAACATAATAAGTATTTCTGCCTTGATCACATTTTCAGGGAGGTGAGTTTCAGACCTCCACCACTTTGGGTCAAAGCACTTACCTCACCTCCTCATTAATCATTGATGCTTGATTTCAAGTTTCAGGTTGATGTAGTTTAGTTAGTTGTTTGCTGGAAGTCTTCCCTGTTTTCCCTCTTGAGACTTCTATGCCCTAAATCGTCCCTCAACTGTCTATCTATTGGAGAACTCCAATCTAGTCAAATTTTCTTCTTGACTATAATTCTCCACATCTTCTAATATCCACAGTAATCTTCAAACTCTCTCTCTCACGTCATTTGTAGGAAAATTGCTGGAGAAAATTCTTCGTTTTAGGAAATATGAGAATTTAGAAACCCTAAAGGCCTAATTAGGGAGAGCCAGCATAGCTTTCTGTGGGGCAGGTCCTGTCTTATCAATTTGATTGAGTTTTTGACAAGGTGACTAGAGAGATTGATGTGGCTAGAGGTGGGTGTTGTTTACCATAAGATATCGGAACAGAATTAGGCCATTTGGCCCACTGAGTCCGCTCAGCCATTTCATATGGCAGATCCAATTTTCCTCTCAGGCCCAGTCTCCTGCCTTCTGCCTGCATCCCTTCATGCCCTGACCAATCAAGAATCTATCAATCTCTGCTTTAAATATACCCAATGACTTGGCCTTCACAGCTGCCTGTGGCAATGAATTCTATAGATTTGTCACTCCCTGGCTAAAGAAATTCCTCTTCATCTCCATTCTGAAAGGATGCCCCTCTATTCTGAGGCTGTGTCCTCTGGTCTTGGACTCTCTCACCATAGGAAACATTCTCTCAAGATCTACCTTATCAAGGCCTTTCACTATTTGATAGGTTTTGATGAGCTCACCCCTCATTTTCCGAATTCTAGTGAATACAGGTCCAGAGCCATCAAGCGCTCTTCATATGACAAGCCATTCAATCCTGGAATAATTTTTGTGAACCTCATTTGAAACTTCTCCAGTTTCAACACATCCTTTCTAAGATAAGGGCCGCAGATTGCTCACGATGCTCCAAGTGCGCTCTCAGTCCTTTATAAAGTCTCAACATTACATCTTTGCTTTTATATTCTAGCCTCTTAAAATTAATGCTAACATTGCATTTACCTTCCTCACTACAGACTCAACCTGCAAGTTAACCTTTAGGGAATCCTGCACAAGCAATCCCAAGTCCCTTTGCACCTCAGTTTTCGGTATTTTCGCTCCATTTAGAAAATTGTCAACACTTTCATTTCTCCTACCAAAGTGCATGACCCATACACTTCCCAACACTGCATTCCATCTGCCACTTCTTTGCCCTTTCTCTTAATCTGTTTTAAGTCCTTCTGTAGCGTCTCTACTTACTCAAAACTACTTGCCCCTCCACCTACCTTTGTATCGTCTGCAGGCTTTGCAACAAAGCTGTCAATTCCATCATCAAATCATGAACATATAACATAAATAGAATTGGACCCAACACGGACCCCTGTGGAACACCACTAGTTACTGGCAACCAACCGGAAAAGGCTCCCATTATTCCCACTCTTTGCCTCCTGCCAGTCAGCTACTGATTTATCCATGCTAGAATCTTCCTGTAGTTCAAACAACAGACACAGAATGCTGGTGGAACAAAGCAGGCCAGGCAGCATCTATAGGGAGAAGCGCTGTCGATGTTTCGGGCCGAGACCCTTCGTCAGGACTAACTGAAAGCCGAGATACTAAGAGATTTGAAAGTAGTGGGGGGAGGGGGAAATGCGAAATGATAGGAAAAGACCGGAGGGGGTGGGATGAAGCTAAGAGCTGGAAAGGTGATTGGCGAAAGTGATACAGAGCTGGAGAAGGGAAAGGATCATGGGATGGGAGGTCTCGGGAGAAAGAAGGTGGGGGGGAGAACCAGAGGGAGATGGAGAACAGGCAGGGTGATGGGCAGAGAGAGAGAAAAAAAAGCAAACAAACAACTAAACATGTCAGGAATGGAGTAAGAAGGGGAGGAGGGGCATTAACGGAAGTTAGAGAAGTCAATGTTCATGCTATCAGGTTGGAGGCTACCCAGCCGGTATATAAGGTGTTGTTCCTCCAACCTGAGTGTGGCTTCATCCTGACAGTAGAGGAGGCCATGGATAGACATATCAGAATGGGAATGGAACGTGGAATTAAAATGTGTGGCCACTGGGAGATCCTGCTTACTCTGGCAGACTGAGCGTAGGTGCTCAGCGAAACGGTCTCCCAGTCTGCGTCGGGTCTCACCAATATATAAAAGGCCACACCGGGAGCACCGGACGCAGTATACCACGCCAGCCGATTCACAGGTGAAGTGTCGCCTCACCTGGAAGGACTGTCTGAGGTCCTGAATGGTGGTGAGGGAGGAAGTGTAAGGGCAGGTGTAGCACTTGTTCCGTTTACAAGGATAAGTGCCAGGAGGGAGATCAGTGGGAAGAGATGGGGGGGAACGAGTGGACAAGGGAGTTGCATAGGGAGGCATAGGGACGTATCCATGGCCTCCTCTACTGTCAAGATGAGTCCACACTCAGGATGGAGGAACAACACCTTATATACCATCTGGGTAGCCTCCAACCTGATGGGATGAACATTAACTTCTCTAACTTCCGTTAATGCCCCTCCTCCCCTTCTTACCCCATCCCTGACATATTTAGTTGTTTGTTTTTCTCTCTCTCTCTCTGCCCATCACCTTGCCTGTTCTCCATCTCCCTCTGGTGCTCCCCCTCCCCCTTTCTTTCTCCTGAGGCCTCCATTCCCATGATCCTTTCCCTTCTCCAGCTCTGTATCACTTTCGCCTATCACCTTTCCAGCTCTTAGCTTCATCCCACCCCCTCCGGTCTTCTCCTATCATTTTGCATTTCCCCCTCCCCCCACTACTTTCAAATCTCTTAGTATCTTTCCTTTCAGTTAGTCCTGACGAAGGGTCTCGGCCCGAAGTGTCAACAGTGCTTCACCCTATAGAAGCTGCCTGGCCTGCTGTGTTCTACCAGCATTTTGTGTGTGTTGTTTGAATTTCCAGCATCTGCAGATTTCCTCGTGTTTGCTCTTCCTGTAGTTCCATTAGCATGTGGCTTGTTAAGCAGCCTTATGTGCAGCACCTTATCAAAGGCCTTCTGAAAATCTAAATACACAAAATACTGGAGGAACTCAGCAGGCCAGGCAGGATCTATGGAAAAGAGTATAGTCAACGTTTTGGGTCGAGACCCTTCAGCGGGACTGGAGAATAAAAGATGACGGATCGAGTTTAAAGGTGGGGGGATGGGAGGGTGAAACCAGGAGGGGAAGGGGTGAAGTAAAGAGCAGGAAGTTGATTGGTGAAAGAGATACAGGGCTGGAGAAGAGGGAGTTTGATAGGAGAGGACAGAGGGCCATGGGGAAAAAAGAGGGGAGGAGCACCAGAGGGATGCAATGGGCAGGTTGGGAGATAAGGTGAGAGAGGGAAAAGGAGATTGGGCATGATGAAGGACAGGGGAAATTCAAAAAATCGATGTTCATGTCATCAGGTTGGAGGCTACCCAGATGGAATATATGATGTTGCTCCTCCAACACAAGTGTGGCCTCATCATGACAGTGGATGGGATCAGAATGGGAATGGGAAGTGGAATTAAAATGGGTGGTTGGTGCTGCCTGGTTTAGAGGACATGTGGGGCTGGATAAGCTTGTGTTTTGTGTGGAGCACAGAAGACTAAAGGGGAATCTGAAAGAGGTTCATACGATTACCAGAGGCATAGATAGCATAGACGGGTAGCATCAGTTTCCCAGGGTTAAACAGTCTAATTCCAGAGGGCATGCATTGTAGATTCAAGGGAAATGTGAGGGAGCATATCTTTTACTCAGAGAGTGGTGGGTGCCTGGAATGCCCTGCCTGGTATGGTAGGAGAGGCAAATACATTAGAGACTTTTAAGAGACGCTTGGGTAGGCACATGGATGTAAGGAAGATGGAGGATATGGACTGTTTGGGTGTTTTTGAATTGAATTGACTTTATTTCTTCTTTCACATACACAAGGACTAAAAACCTTTATGTTACATTTCTGTCTAAATGTGCAATCATAGTAATTTATAATAAATAGAACAGAAAATGTAACATAGAATATATTCAAATCAGCGTGAGTTAATCAGTCTGATGGAAGAAGTTGTCCCGGAGACTGTTGGTCCTGGCTTTTATGCTGCAGTACCATTTCCCGGATGGTACAGCTGGAATAGATTGTGGTTGTGGTGACTTGGGTCCCCAAA